>NC_067146.1:20257230-20557230 GCF_903995435.1 Acomys russatus | reverse complement strand
TTCAGTGAATTAAAAATATGTATGTTAATTAGAAAATTCAGACTTAAGTACTACAGAGCTAGACATGATTCTGACATGTATGTTGGAGAAAGGACATATAAATTAGAACTCTTTGCTGAGGGAGATACTAGGAAACTTTGACACAATATTAGGGTAGGGTAGGGCCTTGACCATGAGAAAAATGATGACCTGTTCATACAGGAGTTAGATGTGGAAATAGTTAGCTGGTGAAGGCCTGGAAATTCTTCTCAAAAGTGACATGAAGATGTCACTTGGAGTAGGAAATAAACCCATAGTGAAGTCCTGCAGAAGCTGTTTCTCCTTTTAAACCTCGGCATATAAAGCTGCAAGAGGCAAGTATTTCATTCACTGCCATAGACACCGAGTCGTGCTGCACTGCGCATGTAATAGACACGCCATAGAGTTCTGTTGACTATAGTAGTCAGAGCTTAGGTCACATAGTTTGAGAGAAACTCATCCATCACTAGTTGGAGCTCACTCTTTCCTATTGTAGTCATTGAGGAATGAATATGCCGTTATGATATTTGGCACTTTGTATAGTGGGAACAGATTGAGCTCTGTCTGCAGCTTACCTTCAGACAATTTTTAGAAAGATTTTATATCCTGTGCATAAATAGTTTCTTCAGTTTCCTGCCAAGGAAGGTGCCCTTCTCTCTCTGTAACAACTCACTCTCTGCATATTACAAGTAATTAGGATAATATGTGGGAGGAAGGAAATAGTTTCATATTTGGCTGTTTTCTGGCCTTTGACCTTTTCAATTATTGTATGGCTCTGCCACCGATAATTGAGGCCATGGAATAAGTGACATTCTAGACATTCCAGATGTGATGAGACGTCATTATGTTTCAAGATCTGATATGCCTTTCACAATTCTTAGTGCTTATAGTTTTTAAAGTCCAAAATTATATCCTTTATGTAAACAACAAGGCACACTTTATTTCTCATTGCTCCCTTATGTTTTCATAAGTGGATTTACTAATATCAAGTAGAGAGAGAAACTTTTTAATTATAATTTATTCACATTACGTGCTGATTGTAACCCCTTCACACTTACCTTCCTGTTACCACTGTCCTCCCTCTTCTGTCCTGTTCCATTCCCCTAGACCTCTGATAGGTGGGGTCCTTCTCCCCCACCATATGACCATAGCCTAACAGGGCTCATCTGGAAAGCCTGCATCCCTTTCCTCTGTGTTCCCACAAGGCCTCTCTGCCAAGGGGAAGTGATCAAATAAATGAAGGGCACCAGAGTGTGTATCAGAGGCAGTGGCCCCTCTCCCCTCCCCTCCCCCATATGAAGAATGAGCTGTCCATAGGCTGCATCTGAACAGGGGTCTAGGTTCTCTGCTTGCAATGTCCTTGGTTGGTGCAACAGTTGGTGCAAGCCCCCCATGGGTCCAGATGGGCCAGCCTTGATAATCTCCTTGTAGAGCTCCTGACAACCTCCCACCACAGTCCTTCCATCCCCCATTTCTATACCACTCCTGGGCATATGCCCAGAAGATGCTTCACCATACAACAAGGACATTTGCTCAACTATGTTCATTGAAGCTTTGTTCATAAGGGCCAGAATCTGGAAACAACTTATATGTCTCTCAACAGAATAATTGATAAGCTATCAAAAACAAGGAAATCTTGAAACTTACAGACAAATGGATGGAACTAGAATCAATCATCCTGAGTGAGGTAACCCAGACCCAGAAAGACAGCCATGGTATATCCTCACCTAAAAGCAGATATTAGCCCAACATGGATGTCCTCTGAGAGATGCACCCAGCAGGGGAATGGGACAGATGCTGGGACTCGCAGCAGGACTCTGGGTGAAGTCCTGTGAGTTGTATGAGAGAGAAACTTTTAAAAATGCTTGTTCTTAGTGTGGGAACATAGCACTGTATGCTCAAAGCTCTAAGTCAAGAGAAATTAGGTGAACAGTGTTTCCTCTCACGGACGATGTTGTCCCCTAAGAGTCCAGTTACCTAGACTGACACTGATCCCTGGCACCACCAGCTCATTTTCTTTACTGACCTTTGTTATGAACCACAGTTGACAAGTTTTGCTGCTTAAGGGCAAAGACCTGTGGCTTGTAGCAGGCTGCTTTGTAAGGATGTCCTTAAGTTTTATAACCTTTAGACCCAAAAGTTCATGAGATCTTGTCTTCGCTCGCTTATTTTCACTTTCTCTTCCTGCGTATGTTGTGGTCTTTGCATTATCATCCTCTTATTGAACCCTTGATCTTATAGCCTTGGAAAAAAGTACAAGATTTGAAAGCTGAAGAAACTAATAGAATATACCTAATCTCTGTTTAAAGATAATGGCCTTGTGACAATATTATTTACTCTGTGATATATGCTTTGATAGCACACTGAATCATTTAAATACATTTTTAAATTAAGGGTTTCCTATAGATAATCTAGGGGGGGAAAGTGATCTGTTTTTCCTGTTAGCCATTGACTGTTTCATATTCTCTTTCTTTTTTGAGATAAATGCAATGTAATCTTTGCCTCTAAGTTCTGTTACTAATTTGAGAAACATTTCACTTTAAACACAATGAAATTAAAATTTTAAGTAATGGTAAACAGCAAATAAGGGTCTTAAAGAAATGTACAGCTTTTGAGTGGAAGTGGCTAGGTACTGTGTCATCCATCTACAGAGAAATGATGAGTGTTTTGCTCATTTTTCTACAAGATGAACCTATTATTATGTAAATAATGGATTGGATTCCTTTAAACCACCGCCACAGGCAATGTCATCGATCATTGTTTGAATAAAATTAAGTTCTAACACCTTTCTTTTATAGATAGTCCCACATGAGAATATGACATTGGCCCTATACTGTGGCAAGTGAACTGCTGCTTGTTTGAGAGACTTTAGTCAAGTGCAGTGATGTTCACACAGTTCTCTGAGTTGTTTATCATTCTGTATCTATCTATCTATCTATCTATCTATCTATCTATCTATCGTCACAGAAGAATTTATTCCTGGAAGGTGAATGTTATTTTTAAATATAGTGTAACAATTTCAAAGGCTTACTTAATGATTTTCTCTTAGATAGACCTACCTCAAAATATCTTCTTTCTTGTTTCTTTTTTCTTTTTTTTTGGATGATATGCTGCAAAATACAAAGGAACACATCTAACATACTTAAATGTTAGCATTTTTCTCCAACATTATTTGGCTCTATAACATTCACTTTGAAAGTGGACTGAGTTGAGTAGTGACACATCCCTTTAGTTCCTGCATATGGGACACAGAGGCAGGTGGGTTTTGTGAGTTTGGAGGCAGCATGGTCTACATAGTGAGTTTCAGGACAACAAAAATGCATAGTGAGACCCTGTCTTCAAAACAGCAATAACAATGTCAATGGCAAACCCAAAACAACCTCCTCAAAAGAACAACAACAACAAAAAAAAAAAAAAAAAAAAAGAAAGTAAACTGAAGGATCTATTTAAATTTTTAATCAAGGATCGGATTAAATAATGTGGCATTGATTGAAATGTTTGTGGGACACTTTTGTTAATGTTACTTTTATTTTTGTTGTTGTTACTGCTGTTCTTGTTACTGTTTTCCCCCAAAACACCAGAAACCTGTCTTTTCCTCCCAACATTTCAGTCCTAAGGTATCTTGTTGGATGGTAGATGGGACACTTTCCTTTTTGTCCCTACATTTAGAGATAAAATATACGCACATTAAATTGTCTCCTTGCCATCTATTTGAAGGTGCAGCTTTGAAATTTGAGGCCTTCAGGGCAGGCAGAGGAGAAAAATCACCAGAGGGAAAGGGGGATGCATACTCAACATGCCTCACATAAAGAAGACTGTGGAGCGCAGAGTGCTTGCAAACGGCCTTGCAAGTCGTCTGCCCTACTGGCTGCAAACGGCCTTGCAAGTCGTCTGCCCTACTGGCTGCAAACGGCCTTGCAAGTCGTCTGCCCTACTGGCTGCAAACGGCCTTGCAAGTCGTCTGCCCTACTGGCTGCAAACGGCCTTGCAAGTCGTCTGCCCTACTGGCTGCAAACGGCCTTGCAAGTCGTCTGCCCTACTGGCTGCAAACGGCCTTGCAAGTCTGCCCTACTGGCTGCCTATACTCACCGTTGATCCCTGTTTGGCTCATTAGTGTAATGGGAGAACCTGGTAAAAGTACGTTTCAAAGTGGGTTCTAGTTCTATTTAAAGACTATAGTGCAGCTGACTATTTAATTACCTCACAGAGTCTTGGCTATTTCTGTTCTAGCAGAACTGAAGCAAGGGGTTCACATCTCTCTTTCAGTCCCTTTCCTTTGTAGATCCTGTAAACATCCTGGTATTCTGAGGATTTCCTGATGATACTGAGTGTAGAAAAAAAATTAACAAGGCATCAATAGCTTAACATTTTATGTAGCTATACAGCCTGTAATGAAAGGTATCCCTGGGCTTGGATCCATAATTTGTTCTCATTCATGCCTGAATAATAAATTCAAAACTGAAAGTATGCCATAAAAAATCTTAACAATCATTATCTTTTTCAAAATGGAGATAGTTAAGAACCATGTGTGTGTGCCTCTCCCTCCCTCCTTTCTCTCTGCGTGCAAGTGTGTGTGTGTGTGTGTGTGTGTGTGTGTGTGTGTGCGCGTGCGCGTGTGTGCGTGCACATGTGAGTATGTATGTATATTTTTTGGAAATTCTGTAGAGCCATTTTTGTGTAGCCTGGTCATACTCATTTACATTTAAAAGTTAGGATTTTATCTGGTGGAAATCCAAGACTAACTTTCTGATTCAGTCTTCTTTTCTGCGTGCAATTTGACAATTCATAGTCCTGTTTATTCTGAGGTTAAGTGGAGGTCTCAAAACACAGCTAATTATAAAAGGAAAGGAAAGGACAAAGTTTTTGTTTTCAAGACCAGAGAAATAGTGACTTTATTGTACAAGTCTGAGCTTAATTATATTTACAAATAAAAATATGTAAATAGAATGTGAATGCTGCAGCCTGCAAATTATACCCAAAGCAGGGAACCGGCTGAGAGGCAGTGGCCTCAATGGCTCGCAAGACCTTGGTGCTGACCAGAGAGCTGACCTTTAAAGCCATTTATCCTTCATGGGTTGTACCTTTCACAAGATAAAATAAGAGCTTTCTGTGAATTTGCCCTGAGGTTCCTAAAAGTCTACATCATAGGCTATATTACAGCTTACTACCAGAGTCAGCTTAACAACGAGTGTATTTCATCTTAGGAAGTCACAAAATATTTTAAGTTTTTTGTTGAATATTATCACAGGTTAGACGAAGTGTGAACAGAATCAGCGTAGGGCAAACAGGGTAATGTACTTAGTAAAATACTGGTTGGAAACTATGTTGGGAAATAACTTGGCTAGGAAGAAGGAAAATGGAGAGGGGAGAGAATTTCTTTGATAATTGAACTCTTGTGTAAATCCTCAGGTGTATAGAAATCTCCAAAATTATCTATACATAAAACCAAATCTCCAGTCTTTTCCCCCAAGTATTTTATAACTACATCTTTTCCAAGATACATCACAGAGCCTTCCTAGATTTTAAGTTGTCATACCCCAATGTGATGCATGGCTTTTTGTTAAAATACTGTGTATCTCTTGGGGAATTAGTAGGCAGAGGGCTAGCCTGGCACATGAGAGGCCTTCGTTCCATCCTCAGCATGTCCTAAAATGAGTTGAGGCAGGCACACAGGCCTGATATTCCTATACCCTACAGACGTAGAAGCTTCAGGACGAGGTCCTCAGAGTCAGGGTAGACCTCAGCTAGAAGCCCAGCTGTGCATCGTTGCACCAGGGTCAGAGAATAGAAGTTAAATTGTCCCTCTGAATGGAGAGATTTATCAGTGCTCACCAGGGCCTGGTGCTCTTGCAGGTGAGCAGGGCTCCTTTCCCAGCACACCTGTCACATGGCTCACAATTGCTTATAACTGTGGCATCAGAATTCACTGCCCTTTTCCGGACTCTGCTGGCAGCTGAACATACATGTCCATATACACCTGTGAGCACGCGTGTGTACACACACACACACGCACGCACACACATGTAAGTAAATATAAAATATAAAGTATTTAGAGAGAAATTGCTCTTGCTTTCATACTATTGTAAACTGTCATCATCTCTCTTTTGCATGATTGTGCTCAAGTGACTCCCTTGTTCCTCAATCCCGGCTCCACTACATCAACCACAGCGATGTAGTCATAACCTGACTTTGGTCATGTATTTTACTTTTATTCTCAATACCTTGGAATGCCTTTCAAAGTTTTACAAAATAAAAACAAAACAACTTTCTCTGTCATCAGTGCGGCTCTGACTGGCTGCCCACACGGGCACTGTTTTCCCTTAGCTCCATGGTTTCCTGTTATAATATCTCTGTAATTGTTTTTCTTGCTCTGTTTGACCCACTGTTTCTAGCTTTCTTGCTGATTGTAGCTATATTCCTACTCTTCTAGTGCCTGTGATGAGCCCTACACTCATGAGATTTTATTTGAGATTCTTTTTCTTAGATTTTCATTTGCCTGGCTGATCTCTGTTCCTTAACGTTTCCATATTTCACAGTCTCAGAATTGTCTGCTTTGTTCATAGAAACATCTCAAGTACCTAAATTTTAATTCCTAGAATAATAAAGATCCATTCAGGGTCTGCTGAGTATATCATCTAAGATGCCACATTTCTACCTTTGGGACTTTGTTCTAATTTTACAGCTTCTATGACAAGTTAACTGGTGGCGTCTGCTTTGTACTTGAATTCACCATGGAACCTGCCAGTTGCCCTGATGCCATCACCTTCACTGCATTATTATTCGCTACAATAAATGCTGGCTTAGTAACTCGAGCCACGTCGGATGCTTTGGACTCCAGAGTAGAAGCAATGAGAACAGGCCAATTCTCTGTTGAAAGCAGAACTAGGCACAGACCAGAGACTCATCTTCCAGGCAGACAAGTTGAGATCATAAGAAAACAGATTGTAGAAATAAAAAAGAAAAGCATTCCAAGGACACAGAGAAAATACTGTATTTACGAGTGATGCTGACCAAGAAGATTGCAGAGCTGGGAGAGTAAGCCAAGGTGACGTTCACAGCTCTAAGTTTCCTCTTGATATTTGGTCTTGAGCTAAAAACAAGAAGAGTGGGTAGACAGGGGAGGGAAGTAAACAAGATGGAAATGGAATTCTGAAGATTTTGAAGATAGAAAGGCTGAAATTTTGTAGGCAAAATAAAGTCCTAGATGTCAGCCGAAAATCACCTAGAACCTAGCAGGTAAGGACAAAGGGTCTTGGTATGAAGGCAGAGTTGTGGAAAATACTGGTATTACATGTGCAGTTTCTTAATAGTTTGTGATATGCATGGTTAAAGTGATGGGAAAGAAGAAAATAAAAAGTGCATCCAAAGGAAAAATAAATCAGATTTTATCTTGTTGTTATTGTTCCTCAACAACAGGCTACATACGTATGTCCAAATACATACTGTCTGGAGAGCACACATACACATTTCTATATGCCTTAAAAGATAAAAAACAAAAACTGAAAACCAGAAAATAACCAACCAACAAACCAAATAAAGAATCTTCACCAAACAACAAGAACAAAACCCAGATGCTTAGGACAAGGCACAGAATAATATAACTAAGTCTAAAATGTTAATGTTAAAATTGTTTGTTCAATTGCAATAGAAATGATAGTAACATGTTTGATAGAAATTTAAATTTATTACAAAATTTATTAAAATTGTTCAAATTTCAAAAGAGTTCGGAGGGTCTTGGCAGAGGGTGTATCTTAGCTGTAAGTGCTTTTGATACCTTTAAATTCTGGATTATTGTGGTGGCAGACAGCAAGAGAAGGAAGGTAGGGCAAGGTAGGAGGTGTGATGTCATTAGACAGTCATTTGAAGTCACACTTCAAATGATAGGTAATAGAACACGTTCAAGATAGTATGTTTACCTGGATGAGGTATCCCCTGCCTATAATCCTAGTACCTACAAGGCTGAGGCTTGAAGATCTGGTGTTCAAGGCCATCATTAGCTCTATGAAGAGTTCTGCAGGCTGAGAAGATTGCTCAGTGGGTAAGGAGGTGTGTTGTGTTGCTGAACTTGAGGACCTGAGTTTGATCCCTGGAAATCACATGGTGGAGAAAAAAAACAGATTTTTGTAATTTGTCCTTGACTTCCACTAGTATGCCATAGCATGTGCTTGGGTGCACACACGCACACACACAAACACAGACACACACACACACACACATACACACACACACGTGGGGGGAGGATGCATAGATAGATGGTACATAGATGATAGATAGATGGTAGAATGATAGATGATAGATACATAGATAATAATGATAGATGGTAGATATAGATAGATGATAGATAGATAGATAGACAGACAGACAGACAGACAGACAGATAGATCATGTTTTAAAATAGTTTGAGCCTTCTGTAAGGCAGGAGACACTGTCAAGAGAACAAAGCGACAGCCTACAGACTGGGAAAAGATCTTCACCATCCCTACATCTGACAAAGGTCTAGTATCCAAAATATATAAAGAACTCAAAAAATCAAACACCACCAAACCAAATACCCAAAGAGAAATGGGGCTTGGAAGTAAACAGAGAATTCTCAACAGAGGAATATCAAATGGCTGAGAAACACTTAAAGAAATGCTCGACCTCCTTAGTCATCAGAGAAATGCAAATCAAAATGACACTAAGATTCCATCTTACACCCATCAGAATGGCTAAGATCAATAACTCAACTGACACCACATGCTGGCGAGGATTTGGAGAAAGAGGAACACTCCTCCATGGCTGGTGGGAATGCAAACTAGTACAACCACTTTGGAAATCTATCTGGCGCTTTCTCAGCAAAATGGGAATAGGGCTTCCTCAAGACCCAGCTATTCCACTCCTTGGAATATACCCAGAAGATGCACTACCACACAACAGGGACATATGCTCAACCATGTTCATAGCTGCTTTATTCATAATAGCCAGAACATGGAAACAGCCTACGTGTCCCTCAGTAGAAGAATGGATAATAAAACTGTGGTACATTTACACTATGGAATACTACTCAGCTATTAAAAACAAGGAATTTCCGAAATTTGTGGACAATTGGATTAAACTAGAAATTATCATAATGAGTGAGTTCACCCAGAAGCAAAAAGAGTTAAATGATATATACTCACTTAATTGAGACACTAGTCCAAGGGGTACGTCCCCATGAAAAACTTTACCTACCAGGAAAGTGGGTTAGAGGGGAGGACATCCTATTGAGACTTTAGGTGTGAGAAGCCTGGAAGAATGAGGAAATAGAAGGATCCAGAGTGTCCTGGAAAACTACAGGTGGGTCTGGGCCCTGGGGTCCTCCTCAAACTATGGCACCAGCCAAGGAAAATATAGGCAGTAAAGTTCGAACCCCTACCCAGACTAGCTGATGGACAGGACATCCTCCACTGTTAGGTGGAGAAGGAGATCTGACTTTCACACAAACTCTGGTGCCCCATATTTGACCACACCCCTGGATGGGGATGCCTGGTGGCACTCAGAGGAAGGATAATAGGTCACCAAGAAGAGACTCGATACCCTATGAGCATATACAGGGGGAGGAGGTCCCCCTCAGTCACAGACATAGGGGAGGGGAATAGGGGGAAAGCGGGAGGGAGGGAGGGAGGAGTGAGAGGACACAAGGGATGGGCTAACAACTGAGATGTAATATGAATAAATTAATAATAAAAAAAGAAAGAAAAAAAAAAAGGAAAATTTCCCAGTATTAGGAAAAGAAAAAAAAAAAAAAAAAAAAGTTTGAGCAAGCTGCTCACTGAGGCAGCATGCTTGTTAGTATGGATAGATGTATCCCTGTGCGTCCCCATCTTTATGGCAACCAAGGCATAATGAATAACTGAACAAAATATTATGGAAGGAAAAGAAATGAAAGAAGGAACTCACCTTAGGCCTCCACCATGCAGTTAGAATGATGAGGAAATGAAAGCCAAAAATTGGGTAGTTTGTTGGGTTTCGTTTGTTTGTTTATTTGTTTTTGTTTTGCAAAGCCAGTGGTCAATGAGCGATTGAGTTACTTGCAGAGATTTTCAAAGATTAATTTTGTGTCCAAAGTGCCAGTCTAATAAAGGGTTACAGTGTGAAAAGCTCTAGTCACTTTGGCCTTTTTCGCTCTATTATGGTTTAGTGCAGCTATGCCAAATCCCGTGAAGCATCTGTGTTGGTGCTCTTCACCTAGGAGAAAGTGGGGTGTATGTGGGAAACAGGTGGGGCTTGCAATGTAGAGGGAAGCACTTGGCTCATGCCTGACTGGGCATGCTTTCTCCTCTTAAGCACTATGCAGAATCAGTCCTCTCTATGCCATGGTTGCCATGCTCCGTGCTGAAGTCCAGTATGTGGGGAAGCAATAGACTAGCAGTTAGAATGTATCTGTCCTAAGGAAAAAACTGAACAGTGCAGCTCCAGCACTGAAAGTTGTGTGAACGTCGGTCTCTTGATTTTTAAAGGATAGGTTGGGCCACATTCTTCCTAAAGGAATTTTTTGTTAGTACAGACAGAGTACCCTGGGTAGATTGCCAGCATTTTCATTTTAGTTAATCCATTTTATGTTAAGTTTTTAAGTGGATAAAGGTTTTGAAACTGATTGATCTGGATAATAATTCCTCCTTCCTTCCTTCCTTCCCACTTTGCTGTGATAAACAACATGTCCATTAGTAACTTGAAGAGGAAAGGCTTTATTTACGTCTAAGTCGTAGCTTTTCCCCTATGGCTTGCACAGCCTGCTTTCTTATACCACTGAGGGCCCTCTCTGAGGGTGGCACTGCCCACAGCAGACTGGACCCTCCCATTTCAAACTTTAATAAAAAAAAAAAAAAAAAAAAAAAACCACCCTTAACCATGCCTACAGGCAATCTGATTTAGAAAAAATTTTCCCAGTTGGGGTTCCTATATTCCAAGATATCTCTAGCTTATGTACCTATAAACAGTATTAAAATAGCCAAAAGAATATAAGTTTATATAACACTGTGTTTTATATCAAATTAGCCTTTCAAGATTTAGTAAGTCTACAGGGTAGTTAGAGTTCTTTCTCTTTCACATTAAGATGCCTGTTGGTGTCTTTCCTGTTTAGGCAGTCATATTGTTTGCATTTCATGGGCGTACTGTCCCTGACATATCTAGGGGACACAATCTCACAGCAGATGTTCCTCTGGCTCTTACAGTCTTTCTGTTCCCTTTTCCAGATGTTCCCAGAGCCTTAGGTGCAGCAATTATGTTGTAGATGGATTGGCTGGGGATGGGCTCAACTGGCTCCTGTTCTCTGCATTTTGATTGTTTGTGGTTTTCTCTGTCTGCTGTAAAAAGAAATTTCTGTATTGAGAGATGAGAGCCACATTTTTCTGTGGATGTAAGGATGCGTAATTAGTGGCCAGTTAGGGGCGGTGTTGGTTTAGCAGAGTGACAGTTGTAGGCTCTTCTCTAAGATCCCCAATCTCAGTAGGCTTGGTAGTTGACTGGGTTTCTAGGACCAAGTATGATTTCTCTCTAGATGATCAGGCCTTAATTCCAAATAGAGAGAGGTTGGTTTCAGCCAACGCACAGGTGTGACTGCTGCAACCTTAGGGTTATTGTGTCATATTTTTAACTGTTTTTATTCATAAGCATCATAGCGGCATAGGACAATTAGTTGCTTCCCTCCAGTATGAGATGGCATGACATCCTCTGATCCCCTGAGTGTTAGTCCCCAGGGAAGTGGTCTTCAAGTCAGATCAAGTTTGCATCCTCTAGGCTCTCTGTCCAAAATGCATTGTGTCTTCACCAAGAGAGATTTACCTTCAGCCTCTTCGAAGCAACCAAGGGCAACAACACAACAACAACAACAACAACAGCAAAACCTATAATATTTGGAAATCTGTTGGACAACTCTGATTAACAGCTTAAATGAAGGATCTTCATGTTTGGTGTTGTTTTTTCTGTTAGATAGACTACGTCTCTTGTGGGAAGCATTAGTAGCCCAGGTGAAAATTTTTAATGAAAAAAAATATATGCACATAGACTACTTTGGTATTATATGTAATTTTTTGTTTAATAGATAATAATGTGGTTCCTTTCTACTTTATCCAGACCTGATTTCAAATTTGTAATGTTCCAGTGACTAATTAGCTATAGAGTTGCTTCTCTGAAAAAAATTAGAGTCAGCTTGTAGTGGTCATTAGTTTCAGAAGATACTGAACAATTAATATAATAACCATTTTCAAAAGGAACAAGGAACACGAAGGACACAGCTGCTGGAGGCTCTTTCCCTCTCATTGTCCTACCAAGGTGACCCAGGAAGGGCTGCATGCACCCTGACAAATATCCTCTCTAAAGGTTTAAGTTCCTCTGGGATCTTTGTTGTCAGAGCATAAAAAGGCCTGAGATAGTTGTTTTATTTGATACTAATTCAGCCAGGCAAGCCATAACCAGGAGTGTCACATCTAAATGCCTAGACACACTGTTCATCTTCCCTTTGCAATTGGCCTCACATTATAGAACCATGTCAAGGTCTGTTTGATGCAAAACGTTTCAGCACAGACTTCTCCTTTCCACTGTCAACACTGAAGTACATTGATAGAATACAGAGTTAAGAGGATTCTTTAACCTTCTTTTAGGCCCAGGCATCTTTCTCTTTAGTGATCAGACTGCTAGTAGCTAGCTGAGAAGTAGGTATAGAGATTTTTGAGCTTTAATATGATTTTGTTGGATTTCAAAATATTGAGTGAGTGAGTGTGTATGTATGTGTGAGGCGGGGCAATATCCTATATTGAAAGCAACCAAATTATGCATCCTTAGCATAAATCTCAGAAGTGTATCTATCTAAATGCTGGGTGACAGAGAAAGTCGGTTTTCTTTGTGGGTGTTGCCACTGGTAAGTGAACCACACTTCACTGGGAGGCCACACCAGAGTATTTTGTGAGGAAAATTGGACTTAATGCATCTACAATTTTTTTTTGAAAAAGAGAATACAATGTAGGGTGGGTGGGGATAGATCTGCGAGGAGTTTGGGAGTATAAATATGACCAAATACATTGTGTAATAACTCCAAAGAACTAATTTTAAAAGGCCCGTCAGCTATTAAAAACAAGGAATTCCCGAAATTTGTGGACAAATGGATTGAGCTAGAAATGATCATAATGAGTGAGTTAACCTAGAAGCAGAAAGACTCAAATGGTATATACTCACTTATATCTGCATACTAGCCCAAGGGACATGTCCCACGAAAGCCTTCACTTACCAGAAAACTGGGACAGAGGGGAGGACATCCTATTGGGACTCTAGATGAGAGAATCATGGGAGAATAACAAAGTAGAAGGATCCAGAGGGTCCTAGAAACCTACAAGAAGAATATTATGATAGGCAGATTTGGGTCCAGGGGTCCCGCTCAAACTAAGGCACCAGCCAAGGACAATACAGGTGGTAAACTTTAAACCCCTACCCAGATCTAGCCAATGGTCAGAACATTCTCCACAGTTGAGTGGAGAGTGGGGTATGACTTTCACACATACTCTGGTGCCTCATATTTGACCATGTCCCCTGGAGGGGGAGACCTGGTGGCATTCAGAGGAGGGACAGCAGGTTGCCAAGAAGAGACTTGATACCCTATGAGCATATACAGGGGGAGGTAATCCCCCTCAGGAACAGTCATAGGGGAGGGGAATAAGGGGAAAATGGGAGGGAGGGAAGAATGGGACGATACAAGGGATGGGATAAACATTGAGATGTACCAAGAATAAATTAATAAAAAATTAAAAAAATAAAGTACATCTTTGTAACTATGGAAGGGATCATTCACCATTTTCATTTCTACTCTAACAATGTATATCTAAATGTAAGCTACATATATTTGACAGCATTTTCACTTCTAATAAAACACAAGAATGTAGCCCATCTTAAGTGTCTAAGCTCTGTATGCATTACATCTAAAACTTACGGAGCATTCATTTTTATTAATGGATCTTTGGCATTTTAGATATGGTTAGTAGTATGAAGATATTTGTAGGAAAATTGACCGTAAGCCAGATTTCTTGGAAATAATTAATTGGCATCCATAAAGAGTGAAAGGGTTGCGAAGAGGAAGACTTGCAATAAAGACACAGTGGGCTTTCATGGAAGATAAATGGCAGAATTAGAGGCAGCATTGAAGTAAAATTAAATCACCATGTTGCACTTCAAACATTTTTTAATTTATCAGAGTTCTGTTATTCATTGTGCTTAACAGCTGATATTTTCTGTGGAGAACCTGCAGGTGTTCACTTCCCACACTAAACTGAGCTGCTGTTTGGACCACCTGCCTGTGTTGATGGATTGCTGCTGCAGGAGGGGTGGTCCTTACCACTGCCTTTGTTATCGTTGGTCTTTTCACTTTGATAAATGTATATGAGACAGAGTCATGGTTGACAGTTTGGGGGAAATTGAGATAAGTTTATTAGAATGGAAGAGAATGTGGCAAAGCGTGATCATTTCAGATTAATGTTTGAATCATTTCATGGTGTCAAAATGTGAGCCAGTCAGCTTTGTTATCCTAAAAAAAAATACCGCTCAAAGCTTGCAGCTAATTAGTTATCTTTCATATTTTCATTTAGCTCATTTTCATCTCTGTGAAGTTAAAAAACATGCCCCTCCATGACTTGTTGTTTTTTTTAAGGTACTATTTTAATCTTCAAAAAACAACAGCTTGCAGGGGTCAGTCCTTTAAAGTTAGATGCTTCACTGGCTGCAATTATTAATCATTTTCCTTCAGGAAATATATGAAATTAAATATTAAAGTACAGATCTAAACAGTTCCACAGTCTCAGGGCTTCTGAGGGCATGATTTCCTTATTAGCCTGAAATAGCTGACCTTCCTCAATCCAAATGTGGAAGCTGCATGAATATAAAATCCCTCATCTTGACTCTGCATCTCATCTTCTGACTTCCCTTACCTCTTAGCACCTCATAGCTTTAAAAACAAGGCCCAGTTTCTTAGAAGTTGACTTTCTAGGATGCCATACTTTCCTGCTGGACAAAGGTCCTGCTTATCAAAAAGGATGGTTAATACTGTGCTCAGTTTTGGCACCACAGAAGCCTGTCATATGCAGACTTGGCTTTCAATGCTTGCAGTCAGTGAACATTAGAGCCCTCTCTCACAAATCTTGATATTTTCCTAACGTAAGCATATGATGTTAGAAGGTGATTAGTGGTGGGGTGAGAAGATAAAATGTTGGTGGGAAGAAGGAGAGTCGTAGCCCTTCTTGACTTAGAGATGCCACTTAGACAAAGTCATGAAGCATCCTAGGCAGCGGGAAAGCTAAACACCCCAAATGAAAAGTCAAGAAGAAAAAGAACAACTTTTCTACACCAGAGTGAGTGACTAATAATGGGAGATGAGAGAAAGGGAGCAGGTGGGAAGGAGCGTGACACGCACTGGGGAGGGGAGAGGGGGATTGTTGGCTATTGAGAGGATCCAGTTAACCCTGAGATAAATGGGAGTGCTACTGCAAACTTTTGAGTAAAATCTTGATATTATGTGAAGTCTGGGTAAAATGTGAATGTAAAGTAAATAGAACTTTCTAATGAATTAGAATACAATTCTGAAAGGAAAGCAACAAAATAAATGTATCGACTATAGAAACCGACACACAGAAGTATTAGCAGTAATTTTAGCAGTAAACAGGAACATGAGGAGTGTTGTTACATGGTAGATAGTGCCCTGGTTTACAGGTGCTGCTTCAGCTGAGTCTCAGTGCTGCCTGAGTGCAGGGCTTGAACCATCCTTCCATTTGCAGAAGACACCATGGCATTGAATGTCACACAGGTTAAGAAGTGGTACTTAGATTTAATCCACACATGAAAGAATATATGTTTTTAATTTGTACTATTCATGTCTTAAAAAACCTACGAAAGCTGATAATAGGGGAATGCAGCTAACGAACCCTTCTTTTACAATGAGCCTTCTTTTACCCACTTTACAAGGGGAGAGCAGAGCCTGGGAACCAATGCTAGTGTTGCAGGCAAACAGTCCACCTGTTCAGACAGTTTATGTGGCAGAAATCTGAGTCTCTCAGGAAGAGCTTATTTCTTCCTGGTGTCCCCAGCCTCTCAGGAGCTGCGCTGCAGCCTTGCTTGCTACTTCCTACTGCTTTTATTCTGGGGCTCAGAATGAAGAAACCGTTTTTTATCTGGGTCATATCAGTATAACCAGTGATGGGGAGGAGAATGTACTTACTAACCTTAGCCCGACTATTAACTCTTCCGACTGCCAGACCGAGTTCATCTGTGGCCTCTTCATACTGGCCAAAATCATGTGACTATCTTAAGTTCAACAGATTCTGTACACATCTCACAGACAGATCCCATACCAAGGGAAATGAAAGTTCAGGAGTAAATTTGACTCTGGCTCCAGTCTCTGCCTTTCATACTCTAGAGCTGGGCATCTTCTGACTTTTTCCGGAAGTAGGAAATTAATCAGTAATGTGAGAAGAAGATTCTTATGAGCTTTTTTCCATCAATAAGGTGCTATTTCTTCCAAAGGAAGACAAGGATACCATTCCCAATGATATTAGTGAGTAATTTACAACTTCAACCGGCTGTATGCCTGGTGACGGTGTAATTATCAAGGCGTAGACTTGAAAGTCACTGCTTCAGCGATGACTCTGTCTGCGTATGAGAGGACACAGGACATATCCTGCCACTTCGCTGGCTTACATGGAGGGAAAGCTCCTTGCAGACGAGGCTTGTGTGTATTCTGCTGCTTCTCCGCTCTCTCCCACACTGATGACACACAGAATGAAGGCAATCCAAACCCATAGTGCATACATTGCTAACACAAAGGCAGGTGGATTCATTTAATCAATTTGTTCTGAAACTAAGTGATATGCCAGTTATTCTACTAGTGTATTTTTCCTTCTTCGTCCGTCACTCCAGAAGTCTTCATGAATGGTGCAGTGGAACAAACAGGCTGCTCAGAGTGGCTGATATCTTTTGCATGGCTCGGAAGTCTCTGTGTCAGCTACTTCACTTTCTTGTAATAATCTCTCCATCTTCTCTTCTATTGTTTCCTGAGCCTTAGGTGCAGGTTCTCGTAACCATGGAATCATCTCTGTCCCTTAACCTGCTTATTCTTCACTCACTTGTGCCTAAAATTTTCCTGTGCCTAAGGCATTCAGTACAAGTTCCCTTTAAACCCCAAATTCCCACCACTCCATCTCCGGAGTCAGCATTAATTGACGTACAAAGACAGTTAATTAAATTTATTTCAAACACACTTGGATTCAAATGTAATATTATTTTATTCCACCTGGCAAGGGCAAATCTACCTGTTCTTAGTTTCGATCTAAATTAATTTTATTTTCTATGATACTAAGAAACAGTGGGTAGCAATTTCCCTTCCTGTTTTGCCACTGACTTGATTCTCATCTGATAGGTTTCTTTCTTTCCACACAGGAATGGGACTGTTAAATTTAGCACTGTCTAATACTCCAGGATCAAAGCTTCCCCACTCAGTCCCCAAAATGGAACAGCTGCCGCCAGCCTTTCAACCGGAGTCTTTATGAACCGCGACTTTTTGGGCCAAAGTCAGAAGCCTATGAATTGCATTCGCTCTGCAAAGTTTCACTTCACATTTGTGCCCTGACTTTCATTCCCCCTCAGGGGTCCCTTTAGCTTTGGTAGAATATTCTCTGGCAAATGACACCTCACAGCAGCTTGTGCCTCAGAGCTCTCAGGTGTCTCAGCCTAGTTGCCAATGCCTCAGTGTTCCCTGGGTCTAATTTATTATTAATATCAGGACCAATTTTATTTGATTTCCAGAGTGATTCTAGCTTGACTTTTTTTTTTTTTTTTTGGCTCATCCTGTTTTGCTTTCCCCTTACCTGGGACTAGGTTTCTAAACTTAGCATTGATTGCTTTTCTTTCTATTCTGTATAGAAGTTAGAACAGTGTAGTACGCTGCCCCTGCTGCTGGGTGAGGAGTGAACCTGCCCCAGGCCCTGCTCTTTCTTCTGCTGTGTTAACCAGAAAAGGACAGTCCAGAAAAAGCTCTGTGCAGCATCCATCATCTCACACACAAAAGCAGGGGACTCTTTATGAGGAGTGATTCACATGCGAATCTGTAAAGCTCTCCACCTCCTCCTCAGAGCTGATTTAGTTTGCAGCTGCTCTTTGTGCTTGGCAGTAATAAAGGAGCTCCTCCTCCTTCTTCTGCGATAGCTGTCCTATTAGAAGAGGACTTTCAGGAATTTCAAGAGACATTCAAAAACCACTCTCTCGCATAAGCAGAAGGAGGTGCTGAATGTAAAACTTATTTTCAATATTTAGTACAATGAGAATGTAGGAACTTGCATTCATGAGTAGTCTAGACAGCAAATATTGATAGAATTGGAGTGCTTCTGTGTCACCAAAACTGCTCTTATCTCATGTATTCTTATTTTTTTAATATATAAAATTTGAGGTACCCCATATTTGACCACGTCCCCTGGATAGGGAGACCTGGTGGCACTCAGAGGAAGGATAGCAGGCTACCAAGAAGAGACTTGATACCCTATGAGCATATACAGGGGGAAGAGGACCCCCTCAGTCACAGTCATAGGGGAGGGGAGTAAGGGGAAAATGGGAGGGAGGGAAGAATGGGAGGATACAAGGGATGGGATAACCATTGAGATGTAATATGAATAAATTAATAAAATATATTTTAAAATTTTGAACAGAGAAAAATATTCAAGGAAAGTTACTGACAATATCTAGTAAAGAATTGTCAGTTCTAGTCAATTAAATGAGTTTAATCTGCCCCCATTCTAATTTTCCTGCAAAAAAATTGAAATCGTGTGAGAAACATAGGTAGATATAATATTTCTATACATTTTCATTTCCTAGCTATCTAATAAGCCCAGGAATATTAACAGTTGGCATTGTTGATTCTCTTTGCTACTTGATCATGTTTTAGACACTATTTTTTATAATTAATGTAGTTTTTGTAATGTTTCAGTTGAATGGAGTTAAATTGCTTACTTGAAATTCCTCTTCTCCAATAGATATTCTTGTTGTGGTGGTGGTGCTTATGAGAAGCTTGCCAGCTCACATGGATTTCTACTGTTAGATTTTTGTTATATGTGAGTTGTAATGCTTCTGTACATGATAATATTACTTTAGCTTTCTAATGTAGTTAATATAGTTGTCATAGGAGATGTTCAGGAAACAAATACAAAATAGAATCCTCATGAGATCTCATGGCTGTGGTCAGACAGTGGCGGTGGAGGGCCCCCCTGTCAGAGGTCTCTCTGTGTGTCTTATTCTATGTAAATTTCACCTTCAAATTGCCCACAAGTTATGGATCTTAATATACACTTTGTTCTTAATTAAGAGACTTTCTTTAACGATTTCTATTGATCTTCAGATGAAATTTAGAATCCTAAAAGGGCAACTCAAGTCCTTTTTCAAGTAACTTTGCCTTCCTTTCAGACTCGAAGTCTGTAGGACGTATTCTGAATTATTTAGCTGTTAGCTTTTTTTTTCTTTTCTTTTCTTTTTTTTTTTTCCGAGACAGGGTTTATCTGTGTAGCCTTGGCCATCCTGGACTCACTTTGTAGACCAGGCTGGCCTCGAACTCACAGCGATCCGTCTGCCTCTGCCTCCCGAGTGCTGGGATTAAAGGCGTGCGCACCACGCCCGGCTTAGCTGTTTTCTTATAGCATTTCTATACCATTTCCTTGCAGACGTTCTTCTGTCTGAGTTTGTGCTTCCTCGCTGTGTATTGTCCTCTGAGATTCTAATTATCTTTTGAGATGTACATTTGTTATTCTTCTGATCAGCTTCACCAGCCTTCATCTCTTTTGGCCAAAGTGTTAGCTTCTCTCGGTGTTTACAGAGCCCTGCATCTGGCCTGGCCAAAGAACTCCAAATGCTCTTCCCAGTACTCTGATCACCCATGGAACTGACCAAGGAAAGAAGTGATCTGCCTCATGCACAGTACTTGGCATAGTGCCAGGAAGAAATTAAGTGTACACTGCATGGTTTTCTTTCTGTTTCCTTTGCTGTTGTTTTTTTGATAAGGGTCCCACAGCCACTCAATTAAAATACCCAAATTCTTTTAGAATGTATAATGTATGGTGTGCACTCTGAGTACATGTTTTTGGTTTTGTTTTGTTTTGTTTGTTTTTTGTTTTGAGAAAGCCAGTACAATAGCTACTTTTCCCTCCCACCCCCCATTATTAAAATAGCTGTTAAGAAGCTATGGACCGAGAGCCCTGTCCATGGACTTCTAACTCAATATACTTAGAAATGCAGAGTCTTTCCTGTTTTCTGTATGTAAATGCCAGGTCTCCCAAGTCACACAGTGCTTATTACGTACTGAAGAATCATTGCTAGGTTCTATTCCTTGTCATTTTAAACGTACCGGAACGGGAGAACTATGCCTTTTCAGTATGCTGCATGGATTTATATCAGAGCTTTATAGCAGAAGTGTCTGAAATCCTAAATTTTCCAGAGGCTGCATTATTTTTTATGTAGATGAGGAGATATGGTTCCCTATTCTATTACAGGAATTGTCATCATAATATTACAGTTAAAGCTAATGAACCATTCACTGGCATTTGAAAAGCCAGTTAACGGGGCATTTTCCTGACAAAGCTTAAGTTTATGAATGAATTAAGTCTGTTTGTGTGGGTGCTGTAATGATTATGACATTATCCTTTAACATTATAAAACATCCCCTTTCAATCCACAATTAAGGAGTGTACAACATACACAGAGAGCTGATTCCTAGTCATTTACTCAAATTAGATATATAAGGATGTGAGGGAAAAATCAAGAATATAAAGAATACTATTTGTTACAGAAACTATAAATATCTGAGGTGTATATTTACTGTTATGTAGTTTCATGACTCAATCCCAACTAAGCATAGATTCTATAAACCATAGATGGGCATTTGTGTCTTGAACTCTTTTTTTGTTTTTGTTTTGTTTTTGTTTTTTTTTTTTTTTTGCCTTTAAATAAAAAAATTATTAAAGAAAATCATACTTTTCAATTTCAAGGATCATCTCCATATTGCCATTTTTCAAATTCCCCTAAGTAAACAAAATTTTATTTAGGTTATAATATAATTACATGATTCCCCACCTTGTTTCCCCCCTCTCAAGACCATCAGAAAATCCAGTTAGAAAAAAGGTCTTAGTCAGAGTTTGCAGTCCTTGCAGGAATATTTTGGCAAATTTCAAGGAACATGTTTCAGATTTTCTTTGCCTTGTTACAAGAATAAATTATTAAAAATATCAAATGTATTTGATATCCCCTAATTTATGTATTTAAAAGGTGGTCACTGGTCTTAGATTATTGTTTCATGGTACAGCAGGTGCTTAGATATACCTCATATATTTTTATTTTAAAATATATTAATATAAAATAATTATAAAATAATGAAAAGCATGAATATAAATATATAATTATTTTTCTAGTATATTCCTAGACCTGAATTTATATCCTTTAAATATTGACGCATATGATGATATTAATTTTTGGTTATTACCAATTGTATCATCCATTATTGGCAAAGTATCAGCTTATCATATATTCATGTTATATACAAATAAATACTCAATTTGTTAGTTGATGCTACCTTTCTGGAACCATAAAAAACAGGTTTCATCAATATCACCTCAACTAAAGGCTAAAGTAACAGTATAAAAAAATAACTTATATAAGAATTTCACATTTATGTGGCTATTATCTCATTTATAGCAATCATATGACTAATTACTATTATTTCATTTATTTGTTTATTGCCCAGTTCTTTGTGGTGATGAATTGGTCAAATCTGTAGCTCAGGCTTCGTCTTGCACATGGTAGACTCTATGACTTATGACTTCTATTTACAGTATTTCCGGATCTTTTGAGTAAAGTTGAACGTAGAGTGTTTTCAGGTTGAATTTAATGGTTTCTTTAGTGTTAGATACAGTGTGCAAGAAGTATTAAAACTGAAGTCTGAAAAATTGGATTTGAATTCTGACTCAGGCATTTATGCACAGTGTGGTTTTTGGACAAGTAATTTAACATCTGTAGCAGTTAATTTGGCCTTTCAGAATTTAAAAGCAGCAGTGCAAACAATTCTTCCTGCATGTTAAAACAGGGAAATAGAAGATAGAGATTCAGTTTTTAAAGTAAATTATGATGCATAGTCAGAGCATTTATCTCAGAATATTAAGGCTCCTTCTTTCTCCCAGTCAATGGAAGGCGAGTCTAGAAGAGTGAGTAAGGCAGACTCAGTGGACTCAGGGGGCAGAGCAAGGAAACCACAGGGATTAAAACTGAAGTCCATCTTTTCTGGACAAGTTTTCTGAAATAGATTTTATTTAATTCTCAAACTGTTTCATTAGATGTTTTTTTAGATGTAACAGAATTTTCAGTTATATTGATTTGTTGTTTCCTTGCTCTCAAAAGCAAGTGAGCATGCAGTGTTGAGTTGATGGTTCTGGAATCTGACAGACACACAGTTACATTGAAGTCTGGCCTGTAGATGCTTTAGCTCTCCAAGCCTTAACTGAATTTGTAAGAATGAGGAACTGGTAGTTTATTTTGGCAAAATTCTTCACAGCAGATATCCCAGGAACCTATCAAGTTTCATCTATTTCCTACTGCCTTTATCATTCCCAGTCTTCTCACCTTAAATATATTTGTGTTTGATATATATATATATATATATATATATAGTGAGCTCCCTAAAGCAGTTTAGTTGGCTTGTAAACTCTTATTCTTTGTAATCACAGGAGTTCATCCTTTCAGAGAAAAGGGAACCGTGTGTTGCAAAAGTAATTACTATTAGCACAACTATGAAACACATTAACCTGATGTAAAGGCAAGAAAAAATCATACGTTTCCCTACATATACCTGCATGAACAAATATATCTATGAAGATATTACATATGAAATTTAAAGTTTAAAATAATCATTAACATAATAAAGAATGAAAATGATACTAAAGTAGTAAAAAAATAAAATATAAATGTTACTTTCTTTCAGTTAGTACAGATTTTGACAAAGAAATCTGTACTGATGAGAAATCACAAACTTTGCAGCTACCTATCGATTACAAATACGTACAGACTGTAGCAACAGTTTACATTTTCCCTCCTGGAATAATCTTTTTTAGGAAAACTTTTTTTTGAGGCTATTGTATTTTTCCTGGTAGCACACAACACACATAATTTTAAGTACATTATTAACTGAATACAATAATTATAAAATGGCATTTTAACCAAGTAAGAGATTGTCACAATGATTAGAATTGCTGAAATATAACTTCATGGAAAACGTGCTCTACAAAAGTGATTCTTTACTGGATTACTAGATAGGAATCATAAAATGCCTTGTCATCTCCTTCAGTTTGTTAAGCAAAATTTAAATGTGTCATGCATCAAATACTTAGCAAGAACACTTTACTTTTTGTTCAAGAGAGTCTTTACTTAGGTAAACATGCATGCACGCTCTCATACACTGTGTGTTTCTGTGGTGTGATCTCTTGCATTTTAACTATTCTAAGGACTGAAAAGATGATAAAGTCTCAGTTGTGATATTCCTTTTCTTAGTAGCAATAGCTCATGTCTTCTACTTCAGTCTATGATAGCATCGGTTTAAGAGAAGAACTCATTTGTAACTGAAAATAAAACTAAAATAAATGCCTAGAAAAATTTAATAGTTGCTTTAAGGCATGCAGATCTCTAACATGCAAATCATTATATGAGAAAAGTTACTTCAGTCCTCCTCCCCTCCACAAGGTTAACTCTTTCTTAAGAATGACAGTACATACCATGATAGTGACCATACATACCATAGTCCAGGATTGCAAAACCGTATTTTTCTTATACTACTGAAACTCTCATTAATAGGAATTTGAAAGTGTCACAGATATATATTAATGCTTGGCACAACTTTATGGAAGAAGTCATGCCTCTGAATGTAATAACATAAGTCAAGCCATTATAGTTGCTAGAATGGTAACAGAGAAATTAGGTAATTAAGGTCGTAACTGATCGATTTTACTTTTGGTTTTATGATCTTTAACTTTCTTGTCAGTTGACAATACTGCTTTGAAAAGTGACAAATGGAGTGTTATTTACTTCAGTGATTTAATATATGCACAAACATCTGGAGTTGACTCCCAGGGAAATTTTAAATCACCTTTTATTATTCATTCTTAAGGTCTCTCATCCATAACTTGTTTATGTTTATGGGCTGGTGAACTTCTAGATGTTCTTTGATTTTTGTTTTCCTGCTTAGAATATTGAGCCTGGCCTGTAATGTTTGTAAAGCTCTGCCTACTGTGATTAGGAGAGCTGTGTGTGACATCTGGTCTGATGCAGAAAACACTCTGCTCATTTGTCCAGAGCTCACTGAACTCCTGGCCTTGAGGTGACTGAGCTGTAGTTGTAGGTGGCTTACTCCTTCTAATCAGTCCAGACAGCCTGGAATTTTAGGGGCACCAAACTTACTTTATGCCAGTGCAATGCCATGTTGTCATTGATACTGATTATGGTACTCTTATAATCCCCAAAATAGGCTTTGGGGGTTGTTTATTATGTTAGCTTAACTTGGTATCTTGACATATATACCTTTTTGTTTTTGTTTTTGAAAAGGAGTTATAGCATCCAATAAACCGTAGTTTCTTAATAAATAAAATAGGTGAAAATAACATTTATAAACTATTATACTTAGGACAGATTTTATAAAACATGTTAATTTTAGACAAAAATTCAGAAATATTTATTGCATGAAGAAAGATAGTGAACCTTACCCACTTTACACGGAACCTATCCTGAGCTACCTTAATGATACAGCCATCAATAAGGTAAAGTCAGAACCAATAAGGATGGCTTTATTGTTGAACAATGTTGCCACTGGGGAAGCATGTTTCTTACTGTAAGGTGCTGTGCTTTTCATAGTGTAAGTAGAGTCTGCAGGCCAGGGACCTGTGAATGAAGAGTAAGATCCGGACAGTCTAGGGCCTTCAGTGACTTCTGAGACGGCACAAAGTTTCCTAAGTACGATGACTTCGGGCAATGAGAAAATGGGAGAGAATAGATAACAGTAAACAAAATTAATAATAACTTTTCAAATTTAACCAGAGATCGCATTCAGTCCTTTCTGTGTTTAGTATTTGTTTGTTTGGGGGTTATCATTTTACAGTTAAAAGCTACCAACATGCCATTACACACGTTTGTGTGTTATATATAGATATTGACTGCAACACAGACATTATGGTCACAATATGTAGAAGATTCTGACTAAGAAAGATAAATGAAAGGTTATTCCTCAAATTCAAACTGGCATGCATGTGACCTTATATAAATTATAAGGATTAAAGCCTTTTTTAGATATATTAATGTGTTATTTAAATTGTTTTTCATGAGTGGACCTTGAGCACTGAAAATATGTTAACAGTGATGCATTATTTAAATTAATCACTTCAAATTTACTTGTAATTTCTTAAGCAGATATCAAAAATGTAAGTTTTAAAAATAATATTAACAAATTATGTAAAGATGAAACATTTTCAGAATATATTGCTAAGATATAGATAACAATACATTTTATTTAACATAATTATCTTATGGAAAAAGTAATTATGCTTATAATTATATTCTTGCCCAAAGAAAATTATTTAAAATTTTATTGAAAATAATGCAGTAGACAAACTTTATTTGAATTTGTATTTACTCTTTGCCAATACTTTATTAGCATTTACATTGGATATAGTTGTGAAGAAGAATTGAAGCATCTTCAATGCCAATGGAAAAATAAAAATAAGTGAATGGTACATTGTAGCTTATAGATATCCCATTATGATTTCATCTTTATCAGTGATAGATTCTGCTAACATAAAAGATATGGCTTACTAAATAGTAGCAACAATATAGGCAAATAGTATGAATAAACACATTAGGACATCATTATGAGGCAATGGCTTGGAGGCTGTGTGCCTACAGACTTTGATTAGACCCAGACCTTACCTCTAATAGGACTCTTAAACATAACCAAGAACATATTTAAACACAACTCATGCTACTTATTCAAGAAAGAAGAGGACAAAAGCAGGACTTTCTCATTAGGTTTAACAGTAAGATGCTCAGAAAATGATAACACTTGAAATTCAAATCCGTTGATTTTATTTATAGGTGTAGAATTAGCATAGTCTGTAGTTTTATATGAGAGCTATTTACTTGACTTTATAGTTCTTTTATAGTTCTATCCAGGATACAATCAAATTGCTCATGCTGAACATATATTATTTTTCCTTGAGGATTTTGTAAGTCTATAGCTGTTTGTGCAGGAAATTCCTATCTAGACAAAACAAATACAATTTTTCAATCTTGTTTCCTTTGTAAGTTTTCTTCTGATGATGGAAAATAGTCTGCCACTTACCTACATCACCAACTAATTTTGTATTTTCTTATTATTATTGTCATTATCATTATTGTTGTTCTTGTCTGAGGCAGGATTTGCATTGAGGCCCAAGATGGCTGCCAGTCATAGTCGTGATGCAGCTTCCTGCATGCTGAGGTCTCAGGCATGTGCTGATACTGGTGGTTTTGTTGTTGCTGCTGCTGCTGCTGCTGCTGCTGCTGCAGGTGTTGGTGTTGGTGTTGTTTTTACACTGGTGGTTTTAATTCAAGAAGGCAAGTAAAAGTTTTTGGCATCCAAGCATACTCTACAATATTCTGTTCCCTACCCATAATACTCTCACCGTGTAAAGGTGAATTCTGAATATGAAGCAGAGTCCTATTATTCAAACACGATCTAGATGACTACTTTGTGCAGTGTTTTCCCACAATGCTGTTAGGCTCCAAGGAGTGCAGTCACAAGAAAATATTCTGCTCATTTTAGGGAAATTATATTGTCAATCTTTGATAAAATAGAAGACTTATCAATTTTCAAAACTGAAGCACAAACATAATACCTTCGTAATTTTGTGAAACACTGACTTCCATTTTGCTACATTACTGCAGTCTAGAACACCCGCTGTGACATTACTCTTCCTAATCCATTCCCCGTGCCACTCAATGGTACTCACATTCTTAACAAAACATTGCTAATGCATTAACTTTCTGTCAGTAAGTATTTTTTCATCTTTTCATATGTATAAAATATATCCTTAACTACGTGTTGAGGAGACTGTTGGATACTTACTGAAGGAAAGTTTCTGGAGAAGTTTCAAAGATGCTTTTTGTCAGCTTCTTTAACTTAAAGGACATCTCTTTCCCCAAGAACATGGTTCTGAGGCAAGAAGTCAGAATTGTTCTGGAAGTAATACTTGGTGAAATTGTAGCACTCCCCGTTAGACATAACCATGTGCCTTGAACACATCATGTGTTATACAAGCTTTCCTTTCTTATCTCTCTGCTCTCATTTTTACTTTTCCCAGTTTCCCTTTCTCCTTGCCCATTCTGTTTAGCCCATTGCCCTTGAATTTTGTCTAAATTGCTTTATTTTACTTTTAGCACATTGTGGATAGCAATATATATTAATATTAAGCATCTTAATGGAGTAAATAAGCACTGTAAATAATCTTAAAATAATCTTTTTTGAGATAACAAATAATAATTATTACACTACAAGAGTAATCACAGAGAAAATACAGTTATTTAACACTCACATTGCCTAACATCTGGCCAAAAGCCACCACAGCTTGACATATCGTAACAGGAACAGAACAGGAACTGAGTTGTAGACTAAATATAAACATACAAGCAGCATTAAGCCTCAGATTTGATATGTGTATGTATCGTATGTATGTCAGTGTTGGCATACATAAATAAAATATTGTGTGAACTGTCTTACTGAGTAGCTCAATGCTAAAGAAATTGAAACTTGTGGCTTAAACAACTAATATTCTCTGAGATTACTTAATATACTTTGACTATTGGAAGGCAATGTGCACACCACTTTCCATCTTAGCTTTCTAAGTACTGTGCTTGTACTGTGCTTGTTATTATGGGCTGTATCTGAAGTTGCGTCACTTTCTCCGCGTAGGCCAAATTGGAAGCCTTGTTTTACTGTGGTGGGGCGTTGCGAGTTGTACCACTTTTAAGGCATGGTGATGTTTTGTGAAAGGTAAGACATTATGGGTGTGGTTTTGAAGTGTGCATTGAAGCCCAGCTTTCTGCTTCCTGGCTGACATGATCTGAGACGCTATCACTACGGCCCCAGAGCTCAATGCCTACACTCTGCTGCCTCTGAAATGGTAATCCAAATCAGGTTTTTTTCTTCCTTAAGCTGTTTATTTCAGGTATATTGTGATCAACACATGACTAACACATTGCTTATATGTAAGGAAGCCGTGTTAAAAATAGCATAGAACTGATTTACTTTATAAGAGTGTAAATCGTGTGAGCTAAGAATACGTTTTTTTTTTATCCCAGCTTATAAATAACATATATAAAAAATTAAGTACATTTCTTAGAATTATAAAGAGGAAATGGAAGATTGTCAAATAAATTACAATGTCAGTGGTGTTATTTAGTGTAAATTACCATTAAACCTATGAACACAACCATCCCTTTTCACTTTTAGCATATTTTCTGTAGGCATCCCAAGTCCTATTTGTGAATATCTTTTGCAATTATAAAATATTATTTTATAGAACCATTGACATCATGGTACAGCATGGCACACTTACTTGAAATGTTATACCTTTATCCCACATGTGTCACGTTCTTGGTTTCAGTATAGTTGGTGTGGGGAGATAGCTCAGCCGGGAAAGTGCTTGCTGTGTAAGCTTAAGCACTGTGGTTTGGAGCCTCAGGATGCACACATGATACAGGCAAGCATGGAGACCACTAAAGCCAGATCTCAGGGGACTGAAATTAGGAATCTCTACAGGAGCCAGTCTCAGCTGACTAGCCCGAGTAACAAAGCCTTAGGTTCAGCGAGAAACCTGGAGCCAAGAAATAGAATGGAGAGTCCTTGAGGAAAACACCTAGCATCAATTTTGAGCCTTCAGTTGCAGGTGAATTGGTATATATGCACATGTATTTGTGTGCTCACATGAACATGCAGTATAGATACACACACACGCCACATGCACATAAGCAACAAATAGCATGAAAATATTTTTAGAAATTTGTTTGTTTTTTCTTTTACTCCAAAGTTATTGCCTGAGAAATAGGTAAACACTCAGTGAGTGCTTGTTTGAAAATAGTACTCCTATCAATTTTCAGGGCAGAATACAGAACTGTCACTCAGATTAAACTGCCACAACTTGATTAAAAGAGTGTACCCGGATGTTAAGAAAGTTGATGATGTAGTCCTAAGCAAGTGAACTATATATTTATCTAACCCAACTCTTAGGGAGGAAGATATACATGTATGTGCGCGCGCACACACACACACACACACACACACACACACACACACACACACACACACACACATAGAATGTAAATGAAGATACTTTAACTTAATTAAATAGTTTATTCACTCCTTTTTTATTATAAAGACAGACAGGAAAAATACAATAAATTAAAATAAAAATAATAAAATTTTCCATAAAAAAAAAAGACAGACATTTATATATATAATAATTTTAAGACCATAGGATCTTGGGCTGATGAGATACTTTAGCAGGTAAGTACTTGTGTTCGATCTCTGAGACCTACATGGTTGAAGGAAATTTAACTCTAGCCAATTGTCCTCTCACCTCCACATGAACATTGTTTCACACGCATGTTCTCATAGATACAAATAGATATAATAATAAAGTAAATCCATAGATCCTGTCATAGATTTTGAAAATAGATTTATTAAATAGAGAAAATTTTATATATCATTGGTTTTCCCGTACTTTGATTAGTGACTGACAAAATACGCACTTAGTAATGTGAGTGAAGTGGATGATTTTCCAGTGTGAAAATCAACTGAATTGTCAGTTATGTTTACCCCAACATACGTGATAATAAGCAAATACATCAGTGTTGAATAGGGGCACCTTTAATTTACTATTAAACATTTTTAATTGACCATACAGTGTAATATATATTATATATATACATAATATATATGTGTGTATGTATATAGAAATGTTAAACAGCCTGGAAGATGAGATGCTCTTTGTAGGCTCCTAAAAATACCTTCTGAAGCAATTCCAGTCCAAGCTTAGATTAAAAGTTTTCAGGAAAGAAAATAATTTTGATACAGAAAAATTTATCTGTTGTGCCTAATTTTCATGTGGACCTCCTCTTTGTTCTAATCACAGGGATCCAGACTTATGCACTGGTTTCCAGTTGCTCTGCATTGAGCTATTTTCAATCCAGAACATAGTTATTTTCAGTATCAATGGGAAATGAGAGCAATGGCCACCTGATGATGCTGACTCCATCTCGTCTTTGTGTTCTAAGGCTGAGCACACATTATTTTTGGCTTCACGCTCCTTTGTATTGATCCGAAGGACTCTGTGCAGGGCTCACATTTTCTTTCTAACCTCAGGAGGGCCTCATGACAGCACGGCCATTGAAATGTGTGTTTGATGGTAGAATAGACAGTCAGAAACAGCTGTACTTCGTTATCTTCAGGAGTCATTAAAGTTTGCTAGCACCAGGAAGAAAAATACTAGAATGTTTTAAAATATAGTAACATTCCTGAAGAATAAGAACCATATTGCGTTCTTATGTTTATCTGAATCACGTTTAAAGCTCCCTGGAAATGGGCTCCATTGTACCACATTTGGTTAACTCATCACAGGCCTACTAGTTTATTTTCCACTGCACTTTCACTGCTTGCCACCACCTTATGTCTCCCACTTTAGTGGCTCTTAAATCTGTCGGCGACCTGGATGTCAGCAAGTAGGCTCTTGTCGGCAGGAAAACCACAGCAGCTGCTCCTGATCAGGGTTATGCAGAGGACCTAATACCAGAGAGGAAATACATCTTTAATATTATTTGGCAATTTATTAACCATAATGTAAAATCCCAAAGACTTAGAAGAATGAGGATAGTCCCTTCTTCTATATTTAGCTAGTCTGAAATTTTTATGTATTATATTCTGTTAGTTTAAAAATAGTGTTTTGATAACATTCATTAAGTAGTATAGTGTAAACATTTGGCATATATCTACAGACTGTAACCATTTATTTTACATTTAGTTTTATTATGAAAAATATGGAGTTCTACATATTTACTGTTTTGGGAAATACTTGAACATTTTCATCACTGTTATTTGTCTTAGCACAGTTTTGGTACTGAAAGTATTTCCTTGGTGTTCTCCATGAGAAAATAGAGTTGAAAATACTTAAGGATTATATTCTTTTTTTTTTTTTAATTTTTGGGAGAATAGCAAAATAAAAGGATACAGAGGGTCATAGAAATCTACAAGTAGAACAATATGATAGGCAGATTTGGGCCCAGGGGTCCCGCTCAAACTAAGGCACCAGCCAAGGACAATACAGGAGGTAAACTTTAAACCCCTACCCAGATCTAGCCAATGGTCAGAATATTCTCCACAGTTGAATGGAGAGTGGGATATTACTTTCTCACGTACTCTGGTGCCTCACATTTGACCATGTCCCCTGGAGGGGGAGACCTGGTGGCACTCAGAGGAAGGACAGCAGGTAGCCAAGGATTATATTCTAATTAATACTTTTTGATGAGTAAAGACAGTCAAAGTCGGACTGCACAGGCTGTTTGGTTTTCCTGACGCCCATTATTCATCTAATGTAACATTTTAAGTTATACTACTCTACATTCACTAAATCAATCACTATAAATTATTTTCCTGCAGGGTGCTTATCACTAGCATTTGTTTCCCCTAAGATTATAGAAGATCCTTAAACACAGTATTTTATCCATTTGAAGCATAGCAAAATTCCAGCAGCTAGAGAGTGCTGACACAAGATAGACTCTCAATTAAAGCTTACTATATGAATAAATGGATGACACACTGAATGACTGGACATGTAATATATGTTTAATATTAGCTACATTTCCTAAATTGCTGTCAAAATATTTTGGAATAAATCAAAACTTACTAAGCAATTTACTACTAAAGGAAACAAAGATAATTGCTTCTAAAACAGACTAGCATGGCAAAAATAAAGTTGCTTTCTTTACAATAAATACATTTATGAAGATCAATTTTATCAGTTTATACATGAGTTACCATACTTTTGTTTTATATATACTATCTATATTCAAATAGGGATTTTCATGATAAACTTCTCTGCGTGTGATAATCTTTACAGCTAGATCACCCGACTTTTCATTAAGAAAGGAGTATGGAATCACAAACATGTTGTATTCATAGTGCTTTTGGCTATTTATATTTGGCACCCTTGAAGAAAACATATTTCCTATCTTGGTGAATCTTAGATTCTGAATGTAAATCCATCTCTATCAATTTAAAACGTCTATCCTGATTCTTTCGTGGTTCTTCTTGCTGTTTATTTATATACATCTAATAATATAAATGTATATGTAAAAATTTTCAAACAAAGAAAGGACTATGGGAGCTGTCCTGTTCTGATGAGGAACAGCAACTGAAGCACTTGGTGCTGGAACACGGAGGATGCAGGATGTCAGTGTCCAGCATGTTGGAAGGAGTGAATCCTGTCAGGTCTGATCCAGCATCAGTGTCTCATTCTTTTGTTCTGAAAACATATAATTTCTCACAAGCATTATGCAATCGTAAAATTATAAATGTATGAGGTGTGTGGGATGCACAGAACAATTAATGCTGGTTCTCTGATCTTTGTGTGGGCAGGAGAAAGACATCTGTAAAATTTCACTCATGGCATCTAATAAGTCACAGGGATTCTGTGTGTGTTTGTATGTGTGTGTGTGACATATATGTGTGTGTGTATGTACTTATGTATGTATATGTATGCATATTTTGTTTTGGTAATAGGGTTTTTGAAGCCTATGGCTAAGGATGACCTGATTTTCCCATGTAGGCAGATTGCCTTGAAGCTCATCGCAATGAATATTAAATAATACCATTGTGCTACATGGTAAGGAAGGCACATCACTGCTCTGCGTAGCTTTTTAAAGTCATGTGGGGAAAAGTATTGCAATCCTGTTGCATCTAGTAATGCAGACATAGAATTCTCTAAACACTATTGGATGTAATTGTTAAAGCTTCAAAGACATGATTTGATATGATAAACTGTGATAAGTTAAACAGATTTCTTTACTGTTTCAGGGCATAGATTGATGTTTTGTAAGTATGGATGCTTTGGACCGCTGATGTCCTGCCTCTGCCTCCCATATGGGGAAATTAGAGGAATTCACCACAAATGCCTGGTCACTAACAGCAGTTTTAAGTGCACAGCCTAATCAGTTTGTGAGAAGCACTCAGAAATGGAAAAACCTTATGGTGCCTGGTTAACAGCACTGCCATCACATTACCAGTTAAATCATGTAAATTAAATAACTCTTCATCCATATGTCACAGTGTCACAGTTATTAACAGTGCTCTCACCTGCCTTTGTCCAAGGCAGAATGAAAATGGAGGTTTAACGTTGTGGAAATTCTACATTATTCCCTAGGATTTTGGTTTCTGGAAGCATTCTATACCACACAAATTAACGCTATCACCTTTAGATTCTTCGTCACCAAATTCCTTTGTTTATGATTTTTTCTTCAAGTCTTCATATGCTAGACTTGCAGCTATGAAGAAATGTGTTTTAGAACTTCCATAGTTGTTCCTGTCAATAGATTTAACATTATTTGTGCAATATCTCTTTGGAGTCTTCCAAGATCTTCCATGTGTGGTAAACTCTAAAAGAATGTTCCATTTTCCTTACCGCAGTTTTACATTGTGCACAGTGCACACATTTTGGGCTGTTTTCAATGGCTCTTCTAATATTTAATTTCATACTCAGCCTCACTCAATGTAAGTAAATGTTAACTAGATAAGTGGTTCCAGTTCTTTGACTTGCAATTTCATCTTCAAGGTAAAAACAGTAAAATTGGCTTAGACTGTGAGGAAGTTTTGCAGCCACATAGAAATTCCAGGTTTTTTTTTTTTTTTTTTTATTCTCTCTTACTGCAGTCACTCAAATTTTGTGCTCTGGCTTAAATAAACTGTCTGTTTTTCCTGGGGCCACATTTTATGCTCACTTAGAACTTCCGGCAGAGGATAGCACAGCAGCAGATCTGCCATATATTGAGGTAAATAAATTATATAATGTAATAGATGAACTTCCAAATAAAGTCAGATTGACAGGCATCAGTGCAGGGTTTGATGCAGCCACATGCTATCAGTTCCTTGTTTAATTCCATCCACATAGGCAGCCAGGCTTGTCAACTGTCAAACTTAGGATTCACTTTTTGACGAAAAAGTGCATCCAGTGTTGGTCAAATTAACTATAGGATCCATTAGTTTCCCTTTTAATTGTTGAAGCTATTGTGTGAGACTTTAAACCTCCCCAAATCAAGCACTATGCTTTAGCTAATAGGTTTCTGATTTATATTCTTAGAATAAGGTAGCATATTTTACATTAGATGACCATGGAATACTCTTAACTTAGTTTGGAACAAGCCCAAATGATTTATACCTTTTGACTGGATATAATACTTACGAATATAGTAACATTAACAATGAAAATGAATTTTATGACTACTAGCCAGCTGATTTCCATTAGAATATGTTTAATTGTACAGGTTTGATTATTGCTCATTTCTATCTCCTAATTTCTGAATACAGTATAACTTAGCTAACACAATTGTAAGTAAGACTAAGTAAGTATTCTAAGTATTTATTTTTATTTCAGTGTGTTTTGTGCATGTAGGCCTATGTGCATCAGTGTATGTTCCAAAAGTCTGTATGCATACGTACAGGTTCATGCTTGTACAGTATTAGTATGGCACACACATATATTTTAAAAAAGATTTATTTATTATTTATACAGTATTCTACCCACACGCGTGCCTGCCCACCACAAGAAGGCACCAGATCTCATTACAGGTGGTTGTAAGTCACCATGTGGTTGCTGGGAATTGAACTCAGGACCGTCTGAAGAGCAGCTGGTGCTCTTAACTGCTAAGCCCATAACTTCTGTATGTTAAATAGTTATGAACCATTTGTCATGAGGGGGGTGCAGTGCCAGAAGTAGTCATCCTCTAAATTCATGATGTACCTAGCACAGAATATCCTAATCATGTTGAACAAAGTCCCCGACATGAGTAGGCTCTGCTGTCACTTTCTTAAACGTGCTCACTCTTACTCCATGACTTGATGTCTTATTTTATCAGTCTTACCTTGTCCCTATAGGCTTTGGGAAGTTATCCGTATTTAATTATTTTCAAAATTTAAGTTAATTTTTCTGAGTTTTCCTTGCATTGCTGATTTGATTTTTTTGTTCTTGTTCTTAGAATATCTACATGTTTCTTAGAAAGAAGGCCCATTCTATGGACATATGGCAATCCTTATAAAACAAGCCTTAACCATGTACTTTAATGAGATTGCAAACTAGACAGTATATGTGCCCGTTTTAACAACTGACATTAGCACTTAAGTTCACTTTGGCACCGTCCCAGTAAACTCTAGACACAACCATTTCTTTGGAAGTAAAATACAACCATGAATCCTTGTGTAGTACATAGAATCATGTCTGCATAAATTCCACAAGTGCTCTACCTACTTGTCAATACTCAGAGTTTCACTTATAGTCTCCAATCATATAATTATATTCTTGTCATGACAGCTACAAAGAATATAGTACTAAAGTGCTGTCCATTGTTTTATTTTATGTACAAAAGTTCTGTTAAAGTTTTTAATTTAAAACGCCCAAGCATAATATAGTATTTTATGCATTTTGCTACATTTGACAGTGCTTTCAATTTCTTTACACAAAATCAAGTAAATAACTTTTACTTTTGTTGTCCTATTTAAAGTGACTCAAGGCACTCGTGAAATCAACATATAAATGTATATAGATATATGTATGTATTCATGTATGTTTAATGTATATTGAGTTGGTATATTAGTGTTTTGCAGGTTTTTATATAAATAATCATTATGTCTTAATGATTTGTATTTTAAGGTTAATGTGGGTAGAAAATATATAGATTTTGTCATTTAAAATTCTTTTCATTTATGGAAATATCATTAAGGATAGGTTATACTGATTTCTTTTTTTATATTTAAGCCTTTTTTCTTTTTTACTATTTTCTTTTTCTACATATACATTTATATTATTACAAATATATACAATAAACTCTCTACAACAAAAAGAACTACAGAACATTTGGAATTAAATAAATATTACATTCATGGTATCTTGGCTATTTGTATTTAACAACCTTAAAGAAAACATCATTCCTGTCTTAGTGTATCTAAAATTCTGAATGTAAATCAATATCTTTCATCTCTCATCCCTATCAGTTTGAAACATCTGTTTATCTCAAAGATAATGAGCATCAAGTATACTGAGTTTAATGTTTGATGTAGCTAAAATATTTACTTAGAAAGGAAAGAAATGGAAATAGATATTATGTAAAAAGTTGTAATAGCCATCTCAAATATTCTTTGCAAATTTTATGCCTCACAATGACCTCATTTATTTTAAGCAAGTAAAACAGCCCATTGTTGGCTACATATTAATTGATACTTATCACATTTATTATTGTAGTTTGTCCGTCTATATGTCATTGTTTCTAGTTAGTTTTCAAACATTTCTAATTGTTTCATAAGATTTGATTCCTTGAAAGCATCCATTCATCTATCCATCCATCCATCTTCCATTGAGGGTTACCACGTGTAATACCTACAGTCAAACCCAAACCAGGTTAAAAAAACCCTTCATGTAGTTTGACAATTTCCTTTCTCCTTGACATATCATATAAGAAATGATTAGAATACAGATAATCTGAGCTATGAACTCAGCCCGGAGCCTCTACCTAGTGTGTTTACATAAATTGAAAGCGCTAAACCTCAACCTCAATAATTTTGTTCCACCATCCCATCACTGGATTTTTTTAACCTACATTTGCTTTTGATACTTGCCTTTATTTTACTTAAATTATGAGATGTTTGCCTTTGTAACTATATTTTTATAACTATAAGGACATTATTGGTTTTGCAATCAACTTTGTATAGAGTAGTGTACATAGTTGATTCAAGATTTCTTTAATATTTTATATTTAAAATATTCAAAATCTTTAAGAACATATTATATTTCATAATAGTATTTATGGTGCGTGTGCCACAGCCAGGTATGCTTTGTGAACACGGTATTGCACAACCATTCTCCTAGGTTACTTCAGAGAAAAAAAACCACACTTTTTTATGGAACGAAAACAGGCTTATCAAAATTGAGAAAAGCTGGATTGTTCTTTTACTATTGAAAAATCGAAATAAATTAGATATCTAGCCACTTTTGTAATCTGGCATAAAACTTCCAACCTTTCTAATCTTGCACAATTTTATAAAACATTCCACATTGACTAAAAATCATGCTAAACACACTTCATAAAATGTTAAATAACATAAATGATTATAATATTTTTAAATGATGCTATTCTTAATATAATTTTAATATATATTTTGCAAATAGGTAATCTATCCTGAGTTAATTTTATAAATCAAAGCTTAGGTCTATGAAATGTCAAGGAAGCTAGTATATTATTGTAAAATATTGTATAATGTCTCACTGAGTAGCAGCAAAAAATAGTGGATGAAACTTTTGGCTGTTTTAATGTAGCTCATTTTGGGTGTATGTCTCAATGCAGCATTAATATATTAACATTATATCATTTAATAATATCTAACTGCAAAAGCATTGTGCAAAATATTGGCATACTCTGAACTCTCATGAAAATTTAAAGGAAACATTCTATTACTTTTTAATCAAACAAATCGCAAACACCACCACTCAAAGTATAGTCACCTTGACATGTGCACAACAATTTTCCAACTAGTTACCAAGATCATCAGAGCTGACTGGAAAATGCCTCCTGTGCTTATTCATGACACTCAGGCAGCGTCACGTTCAGTGGCCCATTGATTGTGTCTGTCTTGTCGCCTCACTGGAATGTGAATCTACTTTTTTCACACTATTTCTATATTCCTAGAGCCTATCTGACTCAAGACAACATCAAATTATCATTTGTGGTGTGACTTAATGTAGTAAAAAAATTACTTAATTAACTATCATTGGGTTGTCCGGCAATACTCAAACTACATTAAGAAAATGATCTATTAGACTGGGGTTTAAAAGGCAAACTCTTAACTTGCTGATGGAGACCCTGAGTAAGTAGATCACAGAGATGCAGGATGAGCAAGGACACCAGCACTTCTTTCTCAGCACTGAAGAGCACTCTCCAAAACATTGTACAGAATTTCATGAATGTGATTTAGGAGTCTACTTGGTTCATGGAGACTTAAAGAATGCCACTGGGCACTTACTTATGGTTATGAATTGACAGGGTCAAAATGAAGGAGGCCTGGCTACTCTGTGATCAGAGACTCCTCTGGTTCTATTCTTGATAGCTTTTAAAAATATATTTTATTAATTTATTCATATTACATCTCAATTGTTATCCCATCCCTTGTATCCTCCCATTCCTCCCTCCCTCTCATTTTCCCCTTACTCCCCTCCCCTATGACTGTGACTGAGGGGGACCTCCTCCCCCTGTATATGCTCATAGGGTATCAAGTCTCTTCTTGGTAGCCTGCTATCCTTCCTCTGAGTGCCACCAGGCCTCCCCATCCAGGGAACGTGGTCAAATATGGGGCACCAGACTCTCTACTCAACTGTGAAGAATGTCCTGCCCATTGATAGCTTTAAGAGACCCAAGAAACACAGAAAAAAAATCAAGTCTGGCTATGTGGGTGGGTTGAGGTTCATCTGGGGATATGTGGAGATATTGGTGTTCCAATTGGTCTGCACCTAACCAGACTCACTCTTCTGTTTCAGAAAAAACAAGAGTCAAGAGGCAAAACTCTAGGACAGAGTGGAAACAGTCTTACAATATAGTCACACACACACACATACATACACACACATGCACACACTGCCATACAACCACATGTTAATGCCACAGTGGACTTCTCTTTTCTCCCAGTTCATCAGTTCATATTTTAAGTAGCTGTTGTTATGTTAGTATCAAGCAAAGTGGGTTTTGGGTTGAATGCCGTTATGCTTCACAGCACAGCAGAAAATTAGACATTCTAAAGTATTTGTACTTTAAGATTCACAAGGATCATAAAATCCTTGGTGGATTTCTTTTTGTATAGAGGTCATACCTAGGCCACCACACAGTGATTTGGGGGCTCTCGTTCCATGAGATACTTTCACAGGTGTGTCATTAATGAATGTTTAATTACAGTAAAAGAAATCAAATTTCCTCTCCCTGTCTTCAGCTCCACATCACTTCCTCTGGCCTACAAGTCCCTCCCACACACTCTGTTCCCTTCACAACCTTCTATGTAAAATTATTAATTTGTGTAGATTTCATATCATCAACATCCCAACCTTCCTATATATTCATTTTCGAAAATTTTTGATCTAATTGATTCCTTTTCTTGTCTTTTGTCCTAGTCAAAATTTACAGTTTCAAATTGGATATTTAATGTTGCTTACACTCACACCTCTTTTTTAAGCATGCCCACAGAGATAATCTCTCAGTTGCTCTAAATTTCATTTGTGTCAAACTAAGGAAATAAGGCTGATATTCACCTCAGGATAAACAAAAAGAGACACAAAGGATGAAAGTTGTGCCCAAAAATGGAATAGGAGTTCAGAATTGAGTAGCATGCCTCGGACTTTTATATCCTCAGTTTTTACCTTCCTATTGGATCATTGCGCCCATATACTCAGCTACTGTAAATAATAGCCACCAGCAAAGCTTTTGAAATTTTCAGATGAAAGGAACTAAATTAAGGGAGCTAACCAGGTGTATCCCTTCTCAGAAACAGCGTGCTCCAGTTCAGAAATCAAGGAGCAGTGAGCACAACAGGGTTATTGTCAGAACCTGAAGCAATCCAGCTTTATGTAACCATAAATGTCCATTTATTATTTACTGGGAGTTCTTTTTAATAAATATTTTTTTCTCAGCTGCAACAGGACGAGTGAAGTTTTCAATCTGGGAGATATTAGAAAAGGCAGTATCAATCAGTTATGGTGTGTGGATTAATGCCACAGGAGCTCCTTTCTTTGCTTATGGAAAAGATAGTTGCTATTTTAAAGCTATTAGTCACATGCAATTGTACCTGAGTGAAAGTTTTCATTACCATCCAAAGATGATTCATTTATTTTCTTTCAGAGAAACTTTGAGAATAAATTTCGGTGTATTTTTTTTATCTTCCCAAAGATTTTAAATGTACCTACAATTTTTTCAAAATTTATATAGATTATCTCTTTTACGTAGTCTACTTATGTAATCTACATATTTTAAATAGACTATTATCAAAAAGCTGGAAATAGAACTGCTATATGATTCAGCCATCCCACTACTGGGTGTATTTCCAACATGAAATGAAGATGTCAAAGAGAAGTTTTCACTCAAGTGTTTATTGCTGTATTGTTGACAGTTGTCAGGATATGTCATTCTATGCCCTTTAGCGGATGAGTGGATAAAGAGCATGTGGTGTATATGAATTACGAGACCATATGAGCTCGTGCTGGAATGTGTTACAGACTTTCCAAAATCTCCTTTCCAACTTCCTTATGGTGTTACTGGGTAGTTATGGAACCAGTCTTGGTTTAATTGCAGTAGGGTAATCAATGAAATTGAAAACCTAACTTGAAATCAGAATGTATCTCAGCACATGAGTTTGATGTTAAAAAACTGAGGGTTATGGGGGACTGGAGAAATGACTCCTAGGCTCAGAGCACTGTCTGCTCTTCCAGAGGAAGACTTCATTCCGAGCCTCCAAATGGCATCTCACAACCATCTCCACGTCCAAGCTCAAGACCTCTGTGTGCACCAAATATGCATGAGGTACATATACATGCCAGCAAACACTTACACATAAAATAAAAAGAAATAAGTCATTTTAGAAAAGAAATGTCAGAGCTCTAAGGCATTTCATCATTTTTACTGTATCTGACATTCTCAGTAGTAGATAGCAAGCAAGGTTGCCTGTTAAGATTTGCTAGACACTGAGCATTGTGTGGGGAATAGAAACATAGCTAGTTTGCTCTCAAAGTTCCAGGACTTCAAAATGCGCTTGACCGGACCCTGGACATTTGTATTTAAAATGTCCACAAGGAGATTCACAAGGCTCTGCCTCTGGAGGTAATGCTATTAAAGGCTTGCACACCCGGCCTTAATTTACTCTTTCTGTTGTTGTTGTTTCAGCTATCTCGTGGGAACTTTTATTTTTGAATGGCAAAAGAGAATCTGTGGCTAAAACAGCTTTAACAAAGTATTTAGTTATTTAAAGATGACTTACAGTGAGTGTTCTGTGCAGAACATTGTAACCCCCTCACCTCAAGATGTGTCTATCTTAATCTTGACAAAGTGTAGATATATTGTGCTAACATGGCAAGGGAAGACTTAAGGGAAAGAAGATAGTATTAACAATCAAGTTGGGATGATGTAATCACAGGTTTTCGACATAGCAGGTTGGTCAGTTCATTTTGTAACAAACACTAGTTTGTATGGTTCAAAGACAACAATGGTTTGTGACTCACAGTCCTGGGACGTGGAAAATTCAGATCTAGTGCCTCCAGACACAGGGGCTGGCAGAGAGTATTCACAGGTTTGAGAGTGTCCTCTTACCTTTTAATCTCCACATGGAAGAAAATTAATCCTGCCTTCCTATCAGGGCATGAAGTCATTCATGAAGACTCTAGTTTAATGGCCCAAATTCATCCCAAAGGTCCACCTCTGGTCTCATCATCACACAATGGTAAAGTGAGGAGGGTAGGTACCACAGAAGTAGCCTTCTGAGAGATGGCAACCTGGTTTCTGTGATGTAAAGTGCGTTAAAAGCCAGGAAGCCTCTAGAAGCTGGAAGGTAATTGTTTTCCTTGAGCCCTGGTAGAGGATACAGATTACTGCGATCTGATTTTGACCTGATCTACAGAGCTGTAAGATTCTGTTTGGGTGTGTGTGGTTTTGAACCACTAACACTGTAGTAACTTGTTATTGAAGTAGTTGGATTGAGATATCCCAGTAATTGATGGTGAATCAACCAATATTACTAAATTCTTGGGTTGAGTGAGGGTATAGAAGCTGCTGATATAAAATTCATAACCATTTTAAACTTTTATATGATACTTTTTCTGAGACTCAGAAAAGGGTTGGGATGGGGAAACACTTTCTGACCTGATGCATCAGCATTCTCTCTCTCGTATCTTTTTAAAAGTAAAATCATATAGATCCAATTTCTTATTTCATATTCATTTCTACATGTTATTTGAAATCAAGTCAGTTTTTTTATCATCTTGTTTCACAAGACATCAATAATTGCTTCCCTTGTGACAGTGTTTCCAACCCCTCATGGCCAGTGGTCTACAAAAATCTAAATCACTCCTAGGTTGGAATCACATGGCTTAATAGCAATTAGAACTTTACAGTTTATCTCACAAAGGACCCCATTTTATAGTCTCTTTTGGGAGATAGGCTTCCAAAATTCAGTTGTGTCAGGAGCACTTCATAACTCAGACACTGTAACTGTTCCATAAACATCAGTCATCATAATAGGCCGTGGTTTTTTGTACCTCAAAATAGCCTCAGAGCCTCCTGCCTTCCATAGACCACCCAGGGGTAAAACCTCCCTGACTGAATATTCTGCTTGCTACATTTTATCGACTGGCTTCTGAGAGCTTATTCTTGATGGACCCAGCCTGATGAACAGCCATGGTTCTCTTCCTCTATCCCATTCTGAGTGTTGCAATTCTTACAGAATATTAATATTTAAAAAATAATTTGTATTCACTCTTCTTTTCACACACAAGCGCACTTACAGCCTCTTCATCAACAACAGCTGAGTAATATTTTTGAATAATACTCTACTTATAAGGAACAGAAAACATGTTGAGAGAGCTTCACTAGAAAACAAGTGCAAAGCAGAAAAATAAATAAATATAATTTCAGAAAAAGAACGTTTGCAGAACAGCGTAGAGATCACACGCAGGAACTGGAAAGTAGCGAGGGCACCTGGGAGTGATATGTGCCCTTGTACAACTTTATGCTCCTCATTTGCAGACAGATTTTCTTTTATAGAGTCTGTGGAAACAGGAGTGAACCATCACTTCCAGAGGTTTACACATTTTCCTTGCAGAACAACTCCAGCAGATACTGTAGCATCTTAATTTTACTTCCAAGTTGCTTAGAGAGTTTTGACCCAGTGGCGGATGCTTCTCTCATAGCCAGCTAAGAGGATGCTCAAGAGGAGACACCTATAGACTATTTTAGAAGTTACCCCAAATCGCAAATTATAAATGTGAAAAAATGATTAGAAGCCTGAAATGAATTGCATGAAATCAATGTAATATAAGATCATACTATTTGAAAGTTAAAGACATACATATAATATATCAAATTTAAATGTACTTTAGTTAAGATAAAAACAATTGTCTTCTGTTTAGTGAAATAAAATTTTAACTCCTAAAAACAAATAAAAAACAAAACTATCAGGGTCTTTAAATAGAGTCTCTAAGATTTTGTGTGTGTGTGTGTAACATTGAAGCAACAAATAAAGAAAAAGAATATGTTTGGCATTTTTTGTTGTTTTGCTAATAAGGATATTGTGTTTTTGTTTTGACAGGTTCACTGACAGGGTCTCAGATGTAGCTTCCTTGCATCTGAATTCACCTATCATCCAACTGTGTGTCAGCCACACACTTACCAAAGCTGACATAATCAACATATCATGGCAGTGAACCACAGGGAAGGTGTCTGCATACTCCACAGCACCCAACCTTCTCATTAGTACCATGGCTTTTATTAGTACATGTTATTTTCCTAACCTTTGCATTGTTGCTTGTAGAATTACAGCAAGTACTGAATTTCTCAGCATTTGTGACATGTCTTAATGTCACATCTCTTAACAAAACAAAACAAAACAAAACAAAAACTGTTTGTAGCTTGCTGGCTTTTCTAAGCATGTTTAGCCACGGGGAAGTAGTGAAAAGCTGGGAAAATAAGAAAACTTCTCCAAGTTCTGATGAAAAGGAAAATTCTGCTAATATTTTGAGCCAGAGGACATGTTTGTATCCTGTCAGTCCTGATACTGACAGATTCAGGCAATTTCCTAACATGACAAGAGCTTCTGACGCAGGTTAATGCTGTACACTTGGTTCTGGCAGCACTAGCCTGGGTTACTCTCGGACTCTCTTACATTCTTTCAGCATGACGACCTATAATTAAATTTCTAGGCTTTTTTTTTTTTTTTTATGTTGTCATTGACTTACTTTTTTTCAGAGCCCTGTTGTGGCACCTGCCTCTTTTGTTTTTTAAGCTTTATGACAGATATTGAAGGAGTAAGCAACAAATGACAAACATGGTAAGGGTCACTTCCGATAAAAGTAAACATGCCATAACATACATCCAAAGATGTGGAGATATGGTTTATTTGTGCAAGTGGAACTTCAATATTAAAACATATAGGACACTGTTGTCAGTGAACTTAGCACAGTGTACACATTTTCAGTTAACAAGATGATAAAGGCTACTATCTCTTCCACGGTATTAATACTTATTCTTCCATTTGAAAAATTATCTCGAGTAAGCAATAGATTCACAGGTTCTCGAGAACTTGAAATACAAATCTTCACAACAGCTTTTGTATTATAAAGAACAATTTAAGCAATAAAGTGTGGATTTAAGTAAGGCCATTCATTCACTCCAGTTGTAAAGTTAATGTTTGCTGTGTATTACCTTGAGACAGCCTAACAAAGCTGGCCACTGATGTTATCTGGTATAGCGAATCCCAGTAACATTTGTGATTTGCTATTTCTCAGGAAGGTCCAGCAGGTTTCTGTGTATATGATCATGATTCAATAATATTAATATTTAAAACTCATCACAGAAAGAATTAATATTTGTGTTAAATTAGAGAAACTCACTTCTGTGTATATTTACATAAATATTTCAAGTAAAATGAGTAAATGCACCTTAAATACCATTCACATACAGTATTGAAAAAATGTTTCTGCCAAATACATAACGAGATGTCACATCCAAGTCAAAGTTAAAAAGAAAGATTATATTTTTAAAAATTCTCTCAATTTGTCAGGTAGTTACTGAGGAATTTGTCATCATGTGACTAATTTTTCTTTTTAAAGGCAGAATCATGACAGATGTTAAATGTGAAAAAGGAGGTGGGAGTATTCACTGTAGTTCATGGGAGTGGTTTCGACATAAGAAAGCTTCTGGGGAAATTCCATATACTAGTGAGACCATGTTTTGCGCTGTTTATTGGTTTCTGTCATGGTAGTGTAGTTATTGCTTAGTGTTTAAAAAATAAAAATGAAGGTAAATTCATTTCTTTAGGCTTTCACTTTTCATTTCTATGATTGCAGAAAAGTGCATTTGTCTTGTGAAAGTGTCAGCAAGGAACTGCTTTAGAATTCAGTTCTAATCAAACACAAAATAATTTACCAAGGTTTATTATTATTCTGCGGTGGGAGTCCAGAGAGGTGCAAGATATCTGGCTAAGTAACTCAGGAGCATCAATAGTTAATCATAATAGAAGCCTTTTACCTTTACTTTTGAATACAGTATTAGAATTCTGTCAAATAGAGAATCATTTCAAATAAAACTCAGTGATGTCTTTAAAATGTGCATTTTTCCTCCTCGTAATCTCCAAATCAACCTAGCTTGTGACACACAAAAGGTTTAAACTCTCCATCATTTGAATTTCCTTTTCACAGCCTTATTATACAATAGCGAGTATGGTTTTGGCAAATTATTTCTCTGGTTTCAAAGCAGTGGCAAAAGACTGTATACTAATAGTGTGACCCTGTATTGATTTTTTTCCTGGGGGACAAAAAATTCTGGTATGGGCAGAATTTAAAGAATTTTTTTAAAAAGCAATATACATGCATGCCGGACTTAAATGATCTTCCCATTTCACAGTAGACATGTCAGTGCAAGGAAGAATAATGCTTTACACAGTAACTGCTAATGGGGTCATAGCAGGACACACCTTTACTGCACAGTCAAGGTACACATGACCCATAGACAGCAACTGAGCTGATGTAGACGGTGGAGATGATAGAGTGTCAAGAAAGACAAGAAATGCCCAGAATTAAGGTAAAAAGATAAGAAAACAAGTTGTTTATATAAATCAGATAAGAGTAAGTATAACCATATGAAAAGCTCTTGTAGAAAACCATAAAATGTGCAGAGTTGGGATGTGTTAGCTTTTCAGAGTCTGGGTCTGAGTCTAGAACACTGGTTTCACCCATACCAGCTGTGTCCTTGCTCTTCTTGTGTCTGAGGTTTTTATGTGTGTATTGGAGAAAACTAGCTCAGCTTCAGGTAGTTACTATAACAATTGAATGCATGTGTATCCAATTGAATATGCATGCATACACATACAAACACACACACATATTCCAGCACATAGTAAACACTATAAATATTAATTTTATACAAATTTTAAAATTGAGGAGATAAAATTCTTCCAAGTCTTCTTTGGGACAAATGAGAGAGCATTATGAAGTTAACTGTATAGTAGGAGTGTAAAGGGTCAAGTACGCCGTCACTCTAGGATGGACAGCACCTATGGAAGCATGGCTATGGGCAGCACCCTCACATCGTGCAGAAATGTGAGATACCAGATGGGGGAGCACTGTAGGACAGAGGAGATTTTATTTCATTGTGTAGGTACTAATGAACTGAGGACAGGTTCTAGGAGGAAAAGTCCCAGAAGTTTATAATTTTCAGTGATCGTCCTCATGACATGGCATGATACCTCTTAGCATTTATTTAAGATGGGCACCAAAACCAAGGTCATGTCAGCTTAGATGAGAAAACTGTTCAAGGAATAATCCTAAAGCCTTAATTGTTTAAGGGTGGCGAGGGACAGGGGAAAACAGAATACACAATATGCTTGTTTGCTGAGAGAATAGATTGAATAGAAAATATTAAATTAAGGGATGTAATATAATAGAATGACAAACAGTTAAGAATTTAGCCATTTCAGATTTGAAGTGCCACCATGGCTATATTTATAACTGGGTAAGTGAGAAGTAACAAGAAAGTCTGTTGGAGACCAAACCTTCATATCTAGAGTCCCAGTGAAAGATATCAATCACAGGTAAATATAATTCTGCGTATTTGCCACTATATCACATTACAACACAGGTACTTGCGGTAGTGAAGGTACACAGACAGCATAGTAAAGACAGAAGCATGCCGAGGGAGTATATATAAAACAAAACCAGGATTTGAGGTTTTTAAGCTGAGGTTTAGAAATTCATGGTTCATTTTTCCATTCCAAGTGGCGCTTCCTAGTCATGCAGAACTCAGGTGGGATGAGGGCCTCTCTAGTGTATTTTATCTATTGTCCATTATTCTTGAAAATCGTTAATAAAGTGTCCACAGATAAGAGCCCAGTACATGACATTCCTTCAGTGCTCATCCCCTGGCTGAGGGTGCCAGACGCAACCTACTTTCTTGACATTACTATTTCAAGAACCTTACCTCAGTCTCAGATATTTGTGACCTTACCATGTTTCAGTTCAAATGTAACAATGATAAGAGAAGTTTAAAAGAAGAAAGATTTCTATGGCATCTATACTTATCTACCAACCTAGGAAAATAAAGCTTAAAATAACTACTTAAAGTCCTATGTCAGACAACCTCAGATCTACTGTTGAATGTACCAGCAACTTATATAGGGGTATGTCCGACTACACTAGCTAGCAAATATTACCTAAAATTTGATATTTACTTCAGTCTTTCTTACTATATTCTTGAGCATTAAGTAAAAGTAATATATATAGTCTACATTATTCATTGCTTTAAAAATAAAGAAGCTAAGGATTGGAAACATTGTACCATTTAATATATGATTATTAAATAGCAAATGATGGATCAATACCTAGGCCCTGGGTCTACAAGCTCTTTTTCTTATACTGGCTTCCCTTTGTTACATAGATTAGGCTTTTGAACTGGTATAACTGATTTCATTTTCAGGGAGACAAACATGGACATTAGGGAAACTTGATTGAATATATTTTTTAAATATTTTAGAACATGTATTTACATATCTTCATATGATTTAAAAAACATATTAAAGAGAATGCTACTGTATAATTAATTGTCCAACTATCAGAGAAGAAAAATTGAATACTTTATAATACATTAGTCTTATTGTGGCTGCATTTTGTAAAACAGTAATTGAAAAGTAGCACCTTTTAGTCAGGAGACAACTAATAACAATTTTTAATTATTGAGTTGGCTTACTCATAGCACCAGTCACTGCCCATCTGACATCTATAGTGGATGCACTCTTGGACAAAAGTGTAAGAATAATTTCCTGGGTGAAATGGCTCATTAACTAAAGGAACTTTCTGCCAAGCCTAATGCTTTTGATCCACTGAAGTGATAAAAAAGGGGGGATTGACTTCTGCAAGTTCTTTTGAGTTCCATACATGTGTTGTGGCAATGCCCAGCCATAAATAATGAAGTGCAATTTTGAAAAGAATACAATTTTACTTTGTGCTGCAGATATTCACACCTCCATTTATTAGATCTTAGATAATGTATTCTCAAGGTTTTATTTTAAATAACAAAATCAACATCATCATAACCACCATCCTATTCAATTTTATGTGTATGTATAGGATATTTCTTGTGTAATTTCTTTCATTACCCAATAGATTTTCTTTTTCAATGTTTATGGTTTTTCCCCCTCTGGACCTGAAGATACCTGTTTTCTTCTTTTATTCTTTGCCTTAGCCTGATACCTGACGTGGTCATTATGCATGTCATATCACTAGCCTTTCCTGTGGCATAACCTTCCTTACGCTCTGAAGAGTATTGAACCATGATTTCTCCACCCACTGTTAGGAAGCTGTTAGTTTACTAATGAAACCACCAGTTTTGCTTCCTGATAAAGCAATGTTCAGCAATGTTTGCAATGTTCAGCAAAGCCTCCTGGTCCCCCCAGTTCAGTAGCCATCAGGCCACACAGCACATCAGCCCTTGCAGTCTAGAGCTTCCACAGAGCAGCCAGACCTCCTCCACACACACCAGCTGTTCTGCACACAGATGCTTACCACCTTCCCCATTTTCAGTTACTTCTTTTGAAATCCTGGCCAAAACATGAAAAATGTCTATGGTTGAAGAAGGTTTTCTGAGGACTAGGGATTGTAATTACTAGTGCCACCCTCCCCAGTCTGCAATGATAAAAAAAAAAAAAAAAGTTTCTTTAAGAAATAGATTTTAAAAATACACTCAGTGTTAATGAACTGATGTAATTGATAGGGAACACTGAATTTGAATTCACATTATACTCCCCTGCACAATACAGTGACTGCACAGTGCTATTTGAGCGTTATCATGTTTCAATAATCACCAAAACTACGGTTAGAGAATCTTCACTGGCAAACATTAGCACTTCATTTAAATGAATTTCTTTTTAGCTGGAGACTACATATTGGAAGACTCACAATTTCTTCCATTCCATTTGTCTATATATTATTATAAGTAAATATTCTATTAATTTTTAAAGACTTATTTGGTATATAATACAAATAATCGTAACAACTATCCCAATTATTAATACTTCCCTCACACAGACTTGCAGAAACCTCTATGTACACACACATAGAAAAAGTAAGAGTATTCTCATAGTATTCAATTTGATGTGTACAAATAACCAGGCTGTGTACTCTGTGTTGTAGTTCAGTTCTAATATTTTTCCTTTACCATCCATATTAACCTTGAAATTTTTAAAATAACTTTGCACTACAATGTATAGTGAAAGATAGAAACTGCTCTTAAAATTTATGGGGAAGAAAAATGCTTGTTACAATGTGTTAGTTGACAACTCCTGTCTGAGTGTGTTCAATAGATGCTCTGGGGTTGGGGATGGGCACTGGCTAGCTGTTTTGTTCCTCTCTCTACAGACAGCACAGATGAATCAGTCTCCAGGATGTCTTTTGACATTAGGATATATGGTGCTGTGTTTTTTTTTTCCTTAAACTGATTTATTATGTTTCAGATATTTCCTAAGGCAATTTCCTCCACATTTATTTTGGTTGAGAACATGTACAGTAAGTCAATCTATTAGAATGAAGCTTAATTTTTTTCCCCTTGTGCTAAATCTTATGGTGAGGTTATAATTCTCTTCTGCCAGAAAAAAAAAAAGCGATATAAAATGTGTAGTAAAATCCTCTGTTTGGAGAAAATGTATTTGCCCTTTTATTATGTCTAATGATTTGAACTTCGTAGTCAGAATATATAATTTTTCCATAACAAAAAACTCCTCATAGCTAATTTATGTAAAAAGGTATGCCTTTGAACAGAAAAGTGAACCTAACTGTATTTGAAAACATTTACAGTGGGTCACTTTACTTCTCAACTAGATGGAAGCCTTATGATTCTTTTAGACTAATCCCGGCTTATACTCACAATATGTTACCAAATGTACCAGATCCTTCCCATCTGACCTGTTTGTTACTGTAGATCTTTTAGTTAACATGCAGTGAATGCAGTCACTTCCTGTTACTGCTCACTGCAACTCAGTCATGTGTGTTGGTGCACATCCAGCTCTTTTTATGCCATCGCTAGGACTTGCTGTTTTGATCCTGTCTCCCATAAAGCGCCGTGCCGTCCTTCTGTTGGATGTGTATATAGAAATCCTTGACACCCACGGAAACCAACCATGCCGTTGCCAAAGGTGACTGGTGTGTTTTATTTTTGAGTCATAACTTTGATTGAAGACATATGATGATTGCTTTGCACTTCACTGTGTTTCCCGAATACCCTTGTGCCCTTCCCACCCGTCTGTGTCCCTCACTTCTTCCCTTCCTCCCTCCCCTCTCCTGATCTATTTCTCAGCCAGAATGTTGCTGCACACCCATCTGGTCATTGTTGTCTTCCATTATATTCTCTGAAGCCTTCATACTCTTCCGGAGCTTTCCTTATTCTCATTCATCCATAACTCTGCCTTCATTTCTCCTTCTAGCTATCCTTTCTTCATGGGTTCCTAAATTCCATCAAGGAAATAATAAGTCCCAAATTAATTCAACATTTTCCTTTATCAAAACTAGATCTGCTTCTGAGCTCAGGTGAAGATAATGACATTGATCAGCCTAGCAATACTATAACGATAGTTAAGTTATGCTTGGACCCTTAACAGTAATAGGAAATCCTAGAAGGTATTGTTCATCTCCCCTTAGGGAAAGACTATGTTATGCGTGTCTTCTGTGTGGCTGTGACATTTTATATTTTGGTTTATTTCTTTCTTTTTATTCTTCTATTAAAAATAGATTTTTTTTTTTTACCTCACATAATATATCCTGATTTCAGTTTTTCTCCCTCTAATACTCCAAGACCTTCTGCTCCCATCTGGATACACTCCTTTCCTGCCTCTTATTAGAAAACAAACAGGCTTCAAAAGAATAATAATAAAATTAAATAAAATGTAATATAACAAAAACTAATGTATATGAATAGAACAAAACAGAGTCGAGGAACACAAAAAAAGGAACAAGAGACAGATGACACAGACTGCCTTCTTTGCACACACAAGAAACCATAAAGACACTAACATGGAAACCATGTTATCTATGTGCAAAGGGCCTGTAGGGTAAAAAGAAATATGTTTCATATATTATATATTATATGATGTCATTGAGCTCATTTTCTGTTGGTCATCTACTGCTGGGTATGCAGCCTGCTCTCAGTAATAATCTGTTTCCCCAGTGAGATTCACTTGAAGAAAACTAAATTTTCATTTGCAAGTGGTTATCAATTGGAGATAGCATCTGGGTGGGGCTTGTTTCCATATCTAGGTCCCCATCTGACACAGACCCATGCAACTCCTGTGCATGCTTCCTTATTCTTTGTGAGTTGATATGTGCATCAATTCTGCTGATTTAGGGGGCCTTGCTTTCTTGGTACCCTCCATTCATTCTGGCTCTCACATTCTCTTGGACTTCCTTTCCATGGGGTTTTTCTGAGCACTGAAGGGTGGGGTTTGATGGAGACATCGCATTCAGGGCTTAGTTCTCTGCACAACGTCTGAGAGTGAGTCTCTGTATTTTTCCCTATTTGCTGCAAGGGGAAGCTTCTCTGATGATGGCTAATCATGGCACTGATCTATAAGGATAGCAGAATGCCATTAGAGGACATTTTATTGCTTATTGTCACTATGCTATCTAGTCTCTGGCTCTTGTTCACTCAAGCAGTGTTGGTGGCAGGCATGGCTTCCCTGTCATTGAGGTCTTATATCATCACAGATATTGGTTGGTTATTTCTACGAGCTTTGTGCCACTCTTCCAGGAGCACAACTTACAGGCAGGACCACATTGTACTACTATCGGTTTGTGGCATTATTGGGTGTTTACATTTCTCCTTTGAGTGTGCAGAGTACCTTCCAATTCCAAAGACACTAGTACATAGGAGTGAATATTCTATGTAGGCACCAGCTTGACTTCTTCATATTCATGAGTTCAGTAGATGCTGTCTTCAGTGATGGAGCCTTACTTTAAGTTTGAGGAGAACAATCTATAGCCTTTTCAACAGCCTGTGTTATTTGGAGGTTCCCATGAGAACCTTTTGGCTAAAACTCCAATTACATATTACCTAGTCCCAATACTGTGTACTTCATTTTGTGACTGAGGCTCTCTCTCTCTCAATTATTGGCCAATTTCATTTAGATCTCCTTATTATATGTATGTGTTTTACAAAGATTCTACTGTGTTAGATGCCTCTTCTGCATCTAATTAGATGGTCATGTGGTTTTTGTCTTACAGTCAGTTTACATGATGGATTATGCTTGTTGATTTACATATGTTGAACTATCCCTGTATCTCTGGGTTGTAGCATACTTGATAATTATGGATGATGTTTTTGATGTGTTCGAGGATTCAGTTTGCAAGTATTTTATTGACTCTTTTTGCATCTATGCTCCTAAGGGAAACGACCTGTAATTCTCATTCCTTATTGAGGCTTTATGTGATTTGGGTATCAGTGAAATGTGACCTTATAAAATGAATTGGGAAATGTTCAGTATGCTCTTATTTTCTGAAATAATTTGAGGTGTACTTGCCTTAACACTGGGTTTAAAGTCTGGTAGAATACTGTACTAAAATCATCTGACCCTAGGATTGTTTGAAAGGATGTTTAATGAATGCTTTATATCACTAGGGGTCGTAGGTCTGTTTACTTTGCTCATTTGATCTTGATTTAACTTTGGCAAGTGGTTTATATTAAGAAAATTATTCATTCCTTTTAGATTTTCTAATATGATGGAGACCAGAATTTTATAGTATGTCCTATGAGTTTATGTATTTCTTCACATCTATAGTTATATTTCTCTTTTAATCTCTAATATGCTTAATGTGGATAATCTCTCTCATACTGTCCGTTATCTTCTATCAGGATTTGTCCATCTTGTCCACTGTCTCTTTGTCTCATTGATTCTTTGTATTGTTTTTTGTTTCTCTGTATTTTACAGATTTCAGCCCTGAGGTTATTTTCTGCCATCAACTCCTTTTGGATATGATTTCTTCTTTTTTTTCTAGAGCTTTCAGGTGCACACTTATTACACTAGTATGAGGTTTTTTTTTTTTTTTTTTTTTTCAGGCACTCAGTGATGTGAGCTTGCCTCTTACAACTTACTTCATTGTGCTTCATAAATTTGGGAACGGTGCTTAGTAATTTTCATTCTGTAAAGTCTATAATGTCTTTCCCGATTTCTATCTTGACCTAGTTTCCGTTCTCTATTGAGTTGTATAGTCTCCATCAGTTTGTAACTTTTCTGTTATTTATGCTGTTGTTCATAACCAGCTTTAATCCATGGTGGTCAGATAGAACACAGGGTGTTATTTCAATTTTCTTGTATCTGTTGAGACTTGCTTTGTGTCCAACATGTGGTCAGTTTTAGAGAAACTATCTTGAGCTTCTGAGGAGAAGGTATATTCTGTTGTGTCTGGTTAAGATGTCCTGTCAATATCTGCCAGGTTGTTAAATACTGCATCTTCTCTTCCTCCTGAGCCCTGTTATTTGATGAAACATCCACTCATATATAGAGTCAGAATCCTCAGGATTAATCGTAGACCCTTTCCTTCTTGCCTACTTTATACAGTCCAGTGGCAAGCCTTGTTGATTTTGCCCTAAAACATGAATGTCTGTCTGTCTACCATCATGTCATGTCTGTATGTTATCTTTGTCTTTTCTTACCTGAAACCTTCAGTGATGTCAGTTTTATATTTTTAGCACTCACATCTCTTCATTGTGTTGTTTGAAAGGCAGATGTTATTAAGAAACAATTTGCATACTATTCTCTCTTGCTTCATGCTATAAGAACAATGGCTTGTTACCATTTTTAATGAGTGAACTCCATGTCTATTCCAAGGCCTTTGATGATACCTTTTTTCTCTGCTTCAATACACCCATCTTTTTTTCTGCATGTCCCAATGTGACTGCCCTTATCAATTAATTTTATTCTCTTGGATCCAATATCACTTTTCCATAAAAACCTCCCTTGATACTGCAGATAAAATTCCATCTTCTATAATTGAGTTTCACAGGATTCTGTATATGTTTTCCATGAAGTCAGGTTTGACAATTTAGTGTAAACTCATCTGATGATACAGGTATTGTTGTGAGAGATTATCAGTCCAGTTTAGCAAAGACGGACTGAGTGTTCAGTGTATGCTATAGCCAGCTTCTTGTTCTCAGAATGTATCTGACAAGTCAGCTACTTAAGAAAATAAGCTAAATTATTCTTTGAAAAAACAATGCATTTCTTTCGTTAATTGTATAAGTGTTTTCAAGCACTTACTTGCCAGGCATGTAAGAAAAATACAGAACCCCATCTTTGAAGGAACTCACAGTCTGCCACAACCTTAAAAACGAGTATAGCACAAAGACACGACTATCAATTACATATTTAGAATATTTATAATTTTTATCATGGAGCGAACGTCTAGGCAGACCTGTTAAGTACCTTAAAACAAATATCTCCCTAGAATGTAGAACATATAATTCCTACATCCGTGTTATCACAGAAATTGATTGCACCCTCAGGTAAAAAAAAGGTTTAGACTGTGGTAATGAAATTTCAAAGAGACTTATACAAAATCCTCCATTAGCTTTCCAAGGTTGTTGGAATACATTTGGACGAATCACAACCCCCTCCATCCTTCTTAGCTTTCATTTTTTTATATGACTGAAAAGATTTATTGAGACCTTATGGCTGCTCACTCCCTAATAAAGTTCTCCCTCCCTCCTGCTGCTAATTTGCTTGACTGGTCTATTTTTAAAAATTAGCAGTTTTCAGACACAGCCTCCAGTATTGTGGCTGTGAAGAATCTGTTGAGAAGAAATAAAAGGCTCAAACAAAAATGTAATACTGTAAGCAAGTATAAATTTTTTTTGGAATGATATATGATCCCAGTTGTGTGGTTTGGCCCCTGAGGCAGGAAAGAAAGCAATCTGTTTTTCTGAAACATTCAAATTTCTTACCTAAACTCAGCTGAGAATGCATCATTGTAGGGAAACAGAATGGAAACTCGCCATTTTATCCTCTAATTTACAGTGTCAGTGGAAGCAGCACAGCACAGAATCCAGGGTTCAAAGCATGGGAAAGAACTGGCTTATGGTGTATATAAACTTAATTTCTTTGAACCAGGAGTCTACGCCCTGCTGTCTGCATTTAACAATGGGCATCCTGTTCTTCTTTTAATGGTCCTTTATAAATTTTAGAAATGAGATAACATATTCACTTAAAAGGAGCCACTGATAAAAAGCTAATCCAAGAATAGATTTCTGTTGGGTCATCAACTATTTTATTTATTTTGTAATAGAACAGTTTCTTCCAGCTGTCCTTCATTTAATATAAAAAGGTCAGTTCTTCCTCAGTTTTGATATTAATCTCTCCATTTCTTCCTAAATCCTATTAAGGGGGTAGACACTTAACTTTATTATCTTAATGCCAAGATCTCAGAACACCTTTATCTGGATACACACAAGGATATACACTTCGGAAGGTTATCTTGACATTGTTTTTGGACATGAGCAAAATGCCTAATGCATTCCCTGTCATTTCACAAAATACTGCTTCATAAGCACTGTAACGTTTCTCTATCTGATAAGCAAGAAAAGTTACGATGAAATTACGTTTTAATAACAATAATAAAAGACAGCTCAAGTAATTTGCTTTGCACAACCAAAGTCAACCTTGGACTGAAGTTAACAGGTATGTATTACACTGGAGGCCCTCCCAAAAGCTGTAATGTAGGACCACCCTGGGGAAGGAATGCCTTCCAGTTACTCCGATCCTTTAGAGGAATACTTCATCCTAGTCTGTCACTCAGAAGAGAAACAACACTCAGGTTCAAGCAATAGCCAAGAAGCCCAAACGCTCAGCCCTGTGCATGCCAAGCCAACACTCATCCACCACTAAACTGAAGTGAGAATGCATTCTTAGGCACTTGAGTTTTCTCACAAGCAGACTCATTGCTTTAATATTCTAAGCACTGGGTAAAAATAAGACCTTTAGGCAAGCAGGAGACTCACTGGGAGAAACTCATGAATTAAATCACTCGCTTGACTAAATTAACACTCGGTTTCCTCTGGATATTGAGTCAGGCAGTCCTTACTCAAATGCTCATCCTCTATCGAGCCCCAGCTCCTTAAAAGTATATAATTGAATGTGAGAGAACCCCTGCGTTTCTGTTTTCTTTCACAAGAATAGCATTCCTGTTGTCAAACTGGAACATGTACTTCCTATATATAATACCAGAGTCATCTATAAACCCGCATCAAAGCCTGTCCTGAAATGAGAGGTGAGCGAGGGCTGAGTTTATCCTCCCGCTTTCTACCGGCGCACATGCCATCTGTGTTGCGTTCTTGCAGGCCCGTGATGAACTTCTCATTGCCGTTGTATGTTTTTAGGAAATGAAATTGAAATGAGTTGCCACAGAAAAGGAAACCCTTTGTTTCCCTCACATGAATCTGAGGCGTGCATTAATGATAGACGAATATCACTTATGCTGATGTTATGTTAAATGCTAACATGCTCCGGATCCCCCCTCCCATATGAGTAAATGCCATGGTGCAGTATAACACACACTAGATCACACCTCTTCATGCTCTCTCAGATTGTCTCCATCATTCCTGGAGCACCTTAGCTGACAACGTGTGAGACACACACCCTCACACACACACTCACTCTTAATATGTATGTCTCTTGGTGCTTCAATAAATATGTGTGTATATTGGGATGTGAGTGTGGGTGTTTGTGATTCCTGGCTTAATATGACCTTGCTAATTTCTTTTTACTTTATTGTGTAGTAAAAAGAACATGTATCAGTTAGAAACTATCCTTTGAATTCTAATTTTGTTCTTTTTCCAAGACAATTAATACATATCACAATACCCTCTTGGCAGCATCAAATCACACTTTCTGGTCATCCATCCAACTGTGCATGTGATAGCAGTGCTTTACCGCACTCTGTGCTGCTAGGGACAATGTGAAGCGTGTTTCACACTAGTAAGATTGCAAATGTGACTGTTTTATCAGAATATATTCCTAGCATCCATATTGGTGAGTCTGTACATATCTGCGTGTGCGCACACACACACACACACACGTCCTGAAAACCAGTATCTAATATGTTCACTCTTATGACATGAAAAAAAATATCTAAAACTTCATCACAAGGTAATTGCCACAACCTATAGTCAGAATCTAAAACTTAATCAGGCGTAGGGAATCTGATTAGGAAACTAAAAATGACTAAATATACAACTCCCACTCCCCCTCACTGACTGACTGACAACAATGTGGAGATGGTGTTGTTGTCATTTTCCTTTCCTTTACATTTTATTTGTAGCTTCCTTCTCCTTATTAACTGAACCCTGTATAGAAAACAAAGGCCTATTTTTTCCAGCAATAAATAAATAAATAAACAACTACAACAAAACCCAAACAAATAAGCAAATCCTAAATAGGTTATCTAGGTAATTTCCTTATTGTTCCTGAGCATAAGAGTAATGTAGATAAAGAAAAAAATTTTTTAAGTCATTTTGTCTCTGCTTCTGTTGCCCTTTCTGGCCTTCATATGAGAGGGTTTTGTTTTTTTTTTTTTTTTTTTTTTTTTTTTTTTTTTTTTTTTGTTTTTGCCTTTTCTTGTGTGTGTGTGTGTGTGTGTGTGTGTGTGTGTGTATGTTCTTTCTTTCTTTATAATATATTCATATTGTTAACCCTTCACTCTTATTCTTCCTCCCTCTGTCTTCTGCCCTATTCTTCTCTCCTAGTCCTCTGGTCAGGGCTTGTCCCCCACCCTCTGACCACAGCCTATCAGGTCTCATCCAGATAGCCTGAGTCCCTTTCCTCTGTATGTCCACAGAGTCTTGCCACCAAGAGGAAATGATCAAGTGACGGGCACCAGAGTTCATGTCTGTGGCAGTCCCTGCTCCCACACATCCACAGAGTTCATGTCCGTGGCAGTCCCTGCTCCCCACATCCACAGAGTTCATGTCTGTGGCAGTCCCTGCTCCCCACATCCACAGAGTTCATGTCTGTGGCAGTCCCTGCTCCCCACATCCACAGAGTTCATGTCTGTGGCAGTCCCTGCTCCCCACATCCACAGAGTTCATGTCTGTGGCAGTCCCTGCTCCCACACATCCACATGGAGAATGAACTGTCCATAGGCTACATCTGAACATCGAGGTTCTCTCCCTGCATTGTCTTTAGTTGGTCCATTAGTTTGTGCTGCCCACCCCTGGATCCAGATCAGCCAGCCTGGATGGTCTTGTGGTGCTTGTGACCAGGTCGTTCCATGCCCCACTTTTCCATAGCATTCTCAGTGCTCCTCCTAGAGTCTAGTTGCAAGTCCCAGCATCTGTTTTAATCCCCCCACTGGCTGGAGTCTCTCAGAGGACTTCTATCTTGGGCTAAAATCTTCTTATATTTGAGTACATACCATGTGTGTCTTTCTGAGTCTGGGTTACCTCACTCAGGATGATCTTTTCTAGTTCCATCCATTTGCTGCAAATTTCATGAGTTCCTTATTTTTGATAGCTGAGTAATATTTCTTGTGTAAATGTACCACAATTTCTGTATTGATTCTTTGGTTGAGGGACATCTAGGTTGTTTCCAGATTATGGCTATTATGAATACAGCTGCTATGAACATGTATCTTTAGCTATTTTCCTGTTGGGTCTTGTAGACCTGTTCTTTTCTGGAGAGGAAACAAAGGAAGGTGGAGATGACCTGGGGGAGAGCGGCTGTGAGAAGGAGCTGGGTGGTGGGGCAGGAAGGAAAACTGTAATCAGATGTATTGTATGAGAGAAGAATCTACTTTCAGTAGTATAAAATAAAATAAATATCATAAATTCTAAATTTCAATTGCTTTTTAAAAATTACAACAAAAGCAATTGACATAAGTGTTATTATGAGACTTGTATCTGATTAGCCCATGCAGTGCCTTCAACTAGAAGTCAACATGCAATATTTAGTTCATTAATTATTCATTACATTGTGGGAAATTATTTATGTTCATGCATTCATTCTTTATGTCTTATTTTACCTTTATTCAGAAATTTAATTACATAACACAATAAAAAGTGAATAATGCACAAACAAGTATCCTATCTCCTACAAAGGGCATTTCTGAGAATCGAATCAATAGAACAGTGTACTCAAGTGGGGTCCTAGCAATGACAATATATCCCATCCTTCAGTAAGAAGCTATCTTCAATAAACATCTGCTTAAAAAGCAAAAATCAGTTTTCTTTGGTGGAGTATCACTGGGCATATGAAGTACATGTTAGCCATGCCCCGCAGAAAATAGCCAACAAAAGGATGAACTCAATAGTATATTTTAGACTTTTAATCTTTTTTTTTCTGAGACTCAAGGACAATTCCTTTTCAAGATTGGATTTTTAAAGTTTTAAATTTATTATAATCTATTCAAACAAACAAACCAAGAAAATAAATATGCTAAAAAAATTTTTAAATGAAGATAGGGAGAACACAGTTTTCAAGGTAAGTGATTATGAACACAGGCCTCGGAAATGTATGGTCATAGAAATCAAGCATTTCATATATCACTCGTCATATATGAAATCACAAACTCTTTTTGATAGTAACAGATTTGTAATGAAGCAAAATGCTGCATTGTGGGATATAACTAAAATAACCCTAGTACTTTATAACTGCTACAATAAAAAGTGTAGTTGTAGTGAGTAATGATATAATAAATATTTCTAGTTTGTTCTATAAAATAAACTGTACCAAATAACAATAATAACTGACATTGGAACACTTTCAATTTTTTGAGATTATCTCTTAGTAATGTCAGGTTTCCTAGCTTTGGCATATGCAATTCAAGTACCTCTCACATCCCTGCACGCCAGGCATGAAAACGAGGGAACGTTCACCATCAACAGCATTGCTAATGTCAGCTAGTCTTTCTATGTGTACTAGTACTGTTGCCATTATTGTCATAATAATTGTAAATGTTGGTAATTATCTCTATTCTAGAAATTATGAAGTTGTACCTTAAAAGGTTAAACAATTTACACGGAGATAAATACACAGATGGAAGGCTTTGCAGTCTCGTACTTCCAGTCAAGGGGCCCGTGTACATGACAGCTTCTCGAAGACTCTGGTTTCTCTTTTGGAAAGCAGAGTTAGACACGTATTCTCTGTAAAACAATTTTGAAGCCTAAACAAGGGTAGCAATGTGAATGTGTTTTAAACATTTAGGCTGTGATGGCGCAGGAATCTGTACTTCTCCCAAAATTTGAGGATTTTAATTTTAAACCATAGTTGTAAACTGTATTAAAGAGTCACAAAATTCATGTAACTCTAGATTTTTTTTATTCACATAGCATTCCTATTTTTTATTTGTAGAGTTAAAAATACTTATGAGCATTTCTGGCTGTTCTCTTTTTATGGCAGGGCTTTGGATTGCTAGGATATCTGCAATGTAGCCAGCATAAGGGAGAACCCCACCTTTCACAATTCTAGGACATGCTCGACCAACTTAGTTGTTCCTTTATGTTATGGGGTTGGGTAGACGAGTTGCTAGTTTATAGGGAGTTTTATACAATGTGTGTTGTGTGCCCAAAGCACAGTCCTGGGAAATTCAATGTCCAAATGCAGTAGGATAGACAATAGCTGGGAGTTTGATATATTTTCCTCACATTGTCTTCAGGAAAATTACTAAGTTCACAAAATGCTAAATGGGGAAAAAGTCTGAAGGAGCATTTTCTCTCATCTGGGTTCGACATATGTGGCAGGGTTGAAATTTTACACACTCCAGGGCACATATGCCAAAATCTGTACTCGCTGTTCTATTCAAAATATCCTTGTGAGTCTTACCACGCTGGCAGGAAGATTCTCAAACTTACCTCATTTAAATCCCTTTGTTGCTGTTCCTCAAAACATTTCAAAAGAGACCAAAGAAAAATATGCTGTCTATTCAGATCCAGAATCTTACTCTGTTATTTCTGCCTCATCCCCCTTTATCAGTGCAACTATGCCTGTGAAATTGGAGGAAGCTCTACCTTCCAAAGGCAGTTTGAGGGTTTGGCTGTGGCTGGAGTGTGTGCCCTAAAGTTGCATGTATTATAAGGGTTGTTCCCAATGTAGCCATGAGAGAAATGATAGGACCATTGAAGTTGAAACTTAGTATGAAGTCAATGGGGCAATGCCTGCAGATTATGCTAAATCAAATCTCCAGAGGCCCCAGTTAGCAGCCTTGACAAGGGGTGAAAAAAAAAGAACAATATTTGTTCCTTACATTATGTGGCTTACTGGCTCATGATTCATACCTGCTTCTTGAGTGAGCCCCCATCTTTCTTATAGGACCCATAATGAAGTAGACACAGCAGGTGAACTGGTCCCACTATCTTGTCCCTGAGTCTACAAGACTCTGAGCTACATAATTTTTCCTTATTTTTTTACACACTTGGATATTTTATTAGCAGCGTGTAAAGTGATACAACTGTGGTTGACTTTTTGGCTTTTCTTGTTTTCCACTCATAACAGTGAACATCTGGCATTGCGGACTACCATTTAATCTTGTAGTGCTTCGCTTTAACCAAATTTTGTACCAATGAGCACTCCATTGTTCCCAACTTTTTTCCACTCTCTTTCTGGCACTTATGTCCTCCTTCACAGATGGTACAAAATGTAGGTATAAAAACTTAGGTCTTCCTTCCGTCTAGCATTTGTGTTTAACTGTTGAACCATCTTACTCACAACTTTGTCATTAGAGACTATCTCTGAAGGAAATTTAATAGCAGTTGTCTAGCCTTCAACACAGTTTCTTTCTTCTGTTCCCAGTAGTATGCTGTGGATGCTGTAAAACTTTGGGGGATTTTCTACCAGAAGAGCCTAGTGATTCACCTGCTCATCTTTTCATATCAGGATGCCATGGACAGAGCCCACTGCCAGTTGGATCCACCCAAGCTCTCACTTCATGTTCTGTTCTACAACATTGCCGAGTTGATGCTCTGTATAATCAGTGCCCTGCTGAGTATGGAACTTTACTCAGCAGCTTGCAATCAATGTGCTATACAACTTAAAAAGAAGGAACCATATTCCCTTCATGGGCTGCCCCTAACTTACTTGCTTAGTCTACATTGTTTTAACATCAAATCAAGGCCTTCATGTCTGAACTCTGAGTTCACTTAGTATCTCCCCATGTACCTTTCCTAATAAGATGATAAGAATTCGTATCTCCTAGTTAAGAAATTCTTCCAATTAATTTCTTCCAGAATTAGCTTTTATCCCTTCTTTTTAACTGGTGGCTTTAACACTGAGGTTAATCTTATTTATTCATTTGTCCAATTTTACTTAAAAGTTTTTTTTTCACTAATGATTTCATGTGAGAACATGGAAGATTGGGTTTGGAGAAATGGCTCAGTAGTTAAGAGCACTTGCTCCTCTTGCAATGATGCAGAGTGAATTCCCAGCCATCCACATTGCGACACACAGCTATCCAGAATCCAGTTCCATGGGACCTGAAGTCCTCTTCTGACTGCCATGGAAACTAGGCGAACATGTAATACACACACACACACACACACACACACACACAGACATTTATACATATAAAGAAATCTTTCTTAAAGAGTAAAAAATGTGGATCTATTAGATGTCACCAGTCATTTCCCAAAATGCCCATTTAACACATTCCTACAACATAATAGAATACCGTTTTATTACATTTCTGTCCCATAGGTTACATCTGAACTGGTATCTATGTTTATTTTTTCATCAGAATCTTTTTATAGTGACTTGAAAAAATCAATCCCACTTTAAATGAACTGGGGCTAGTGTGCCTCCTTTCACCCTCTATGTAGGTCAGGAAGTATTGTCTTCTCTGGAAAAGTTCATCATATTCTCTCTACATGCTGGCACATATGGCAAAGCAATATCATTGCTTTTTTCCCCCCTAACTCTTCGTGTCCTACTGACAGTCTCACAGTTGGATTCCTCTCAAAAATCAAATTTTGCCTTTGTTGGGTATTAAGATTTAGATGTGAAATGTCCCTTACAAGCTCGTGATTAAATATTTGATCCCTCAGATGTTTTTGGATGTTCTTGGGTGAGCCCGTGGCACCTGGTTATCACTAGCCACTGCTTGGCTCAGTGTTAGCAGAAAGTAACAAGAACCCCTGCTTCAGGCCCACACAGCCAAGGTGTTCTGTCCAACCTCATGAAGCAAGACAGCAGGGTCTGGATGCTCTGAAACTGTGGGCCACAGTAAATCCTTTCTACTTTCAGCTAGCAGTGCCATATTCAGTGTCATTGATGAGAAGAGAGCTAGCAGCTAGTTTTGCTTTCTACTGTCTATATTTTTGTTTCCATCTTGGATAAGATAAATGTGATATTTTGGACCTATGCTCTCACTGTTCTTATAAGACAAATGTGCTCACGTCACATTCACTGTCAGGCACGCTCTGCCCTCTCCTGATAAAGCTGTGTAAACAGGGGGTTGTCTTATATGCCTCTCAGGAAAGGAAATGGATAATTACTTTGTATTTCTTCTAAATCTCAATTCTTTGTAAATGAAAAGATATTATAATGTATTCTAAAATTGATAATGAATTTGACTTTTGTAAGACACAAGCTTTTCTATAAAATGAGTGACGTGATAGGGACTAGGAAGAGCCACCGTGGAGACAATCCACTGGGATTTACGTCCTCAAACTACTGCTATTGGGCTGTGATTCTGCCAACATTAGTAAAGTTTCTGAGGTCATCATCTTCAAATGGTCCATAGTATTCACGACTTGGCAGAAGTGAATAAAGATAAGATGATGTAGGTAACGAATAAAGAATCTGGTTCATCATAAAGTCTCCATGGACGGGGAACATATTATCTAATTGTCGAATACAATTTGTGGCAACTAATTAAGATGGTGTTATCAGTATTACAAATCAATCATAACAAATTAAAATGGTGAGATATTTTGGTCACATTTATGTCAATTAATGACCACAAGCCAAGCTCTGGAAGCTAAGAACTAATTGCATCTGAAGAAAAATCCTTCTGTCCTGAGTCTGTGTGGCTTTTTGCTGTGTCTCCTGAAACACATCCCCTCCTTAATAAACAATGCCTTCCTACAAATGTCTTCGACATCGTCTCCTACATATAACCACAGTCTGCAAACTAGACTGTGTAAGAACTTCAACTCTCACCACTTAAGAAAATAACTAGGAACATAAAAGGAAATGGAATTGTACAATTGGTATGAATTAACTGACTTGGTTTTTTTTTTTTCATTTTTTAAATTGTATTAATCTATTCATATTACATCTCAATGGTTATCCCATCCCTTGTATCCTCCCATTCCTCCCTCCCTCCCATTTTCCTCTTACTCCCCTCCTCTGTGATTGTGACTGAGGGGGACTTCCTCCCCCTGTATATGATCATAGGGTATCAAGTCTCTTCTTGGTAGCCTGCTATCCTTCCTCTGAGTGCCACCAGGTCTCCCCATCCAGGGGACATGGTCAAATATGGGGCACCAGAGTTCGTGTGAAAGTCAGACCCCACTCTCCACTCAACTGTAGAGAATGTCCTGTCCATTGGCTAGATCTGGGTAGGGGCTGAAGTTTACTGCACGTATTGTCCTTGGCTGGTGCCATAGTTTGAGCAGGACCCCTGGGACCAGATCTGCCCATCATAATGTTCTTCTTGTAGGTTTCTAGGACACTCTGGATCCTTCTATTTCCTCATTCTCCCATGCTTCTCTCACCAAGAGTCCCAATAGGAAGTCTTCCCCTCTGTCCCACTTTCCTAGTAAGTGAAGACTTTCATGGGACATGCCCCTCGGGCTAGTGTGCAGATATAAATGAGTATATACCATTTGACTTATTCTGCTTCTGGATTAACCCACTCATTATGATCATTTCTAGTTCAATCCCATTGTCCACAAATTTTGGGAATTTCTTGTTTTTAATAGCTGAGTAGTATTCCATAGTGTATATGTACCACAATTTCTTTATCCATTCTTCTACTGAGGGACACTTAGGCTGTTTCCATGTTCTGGCTGTTATGAATAAGGCTGCTACGAACATGGTTGAGCAAATGTTCTTGTTGTGTGCTGGAGCATCTTCTGGGTATATTCAAAGGAGTGGAATAGCTGGGTCTTGAGGAAGCCCTATTCCCAGTTTTCTGAGATAGCGCCAGATAGATTTCCAAAGTGGCTGTACTAGTTTGCATTCCCACCAGCAATGAAGGAGTGTTCCTCCCTCTCCACATCCTCACCAGCAAGTGCAGATTGTGCCCAGAGTCCCTAGCTGAGTTCGGCAGGCCGTTCAGGCTCTGAGAATCTGACTTGATAATCTAAAGGAAAATAAGAACTTCTCTTTTCTTCTCTGTTCTGTTATCTTTCTATAGTTTTGATTCGAAGTTAGCTATTTCGATGTTTGTTGTGTAATGTGCATTTTTCTAGTGGTTTTTATAGTCAATAACCTCTACTATCACGTATTTACTCTGAAGTGAATAATAAGGCAGAATTTGCTAAAATGGACAACAAATTGATTTCATCTTTACAATGATACTTAAGAATCATTTTTCTCTGCTTGTTTTTATTGGCATTCATAGTTCACTTTCTGGCAATTACATTTGTGTATATTCTTTTTCCCCCCTCATGCTCTTCTATGCTGTATGTATATTTACATATAGCAGGTATAAACAGAGCATATAATAGAATGAAAATGCAATAATAAACAGCAACTTGCTGGCTCACTCTATCAAGGTTATTAAAAATGTGTCCTCTGCTATGAATTCCATTTATACACAATAATTACCAATGAGAAAATGTAAATTGACAGGAATATATAAAATGTACTGTACATGGACACACACATGCATGCACCCAATTTAAAAATAAACCATGTTTTTTTCAGACACATTCATTCAGTTAACAATTATCATTTGAACATTCTCTGTTAAGCAATGTGATAAGCAATGAGGAGCCTGTTAATATAAATAAGATTTCTCTTTTCTTGGGTACTTTTAGTTTCCAAATCAGCTATGGTTGTTTGCTCCCATTGATTAAAATTCTGGCCATTTTCTAGCGTATGGCTTCCCATTCCAAAGCTTGGTTCTGAAGATTTTCTTTGCAACTCAGTCCCACTCAAATCATTCCATTGTCTGATTAACAGAACAATTATTTCATTCAGTATGTGATGGCCTTTCATTCTGTTTCCATACATCAGTAATTCACCAAATCACTGTGCTTCTCTTTGCAAGTGTCAAGCACATTTTCTGCTCTGTATTCAGAGAGGTGGTGTTTACTCCATGCTTGCTGGAAATAAACAAATGTATTTCCTCCGTCAGGCTACATTTAAATTTTTATTTTAGTTTTTATTTCACCATACCTCCTCAATATTCTTCTAACATTGTCTTCTTCACCTTTTATATTTAATATATATTTCAGAACTTGATTATCTTGATTATTTTAATTTTAAATGCCCTAAAACATCCATGTGGATTGTTCTATATAAATGACAGTTGCCATGGGTTAGCAATAAAGGATTATTTTCAAAATGAATAAGAAAATATTCTTCTTATATGAAATGGAAACATATTCTATAATAGTTTTTGCAGCTGTAATACATCATTGAAGAAAAGAAAAACAAAATGATTAAACACCATTTTATGTACTTTCTCAACATATTTTAAAATTAACTTTATACAGTGTAGAATATTTTGAGACATTTCTCAGGTCTCAAAGATAGGAATTCTAAATTAATAACTATAAAATAGTAGGAAGCTTAGGTTTTCTTGTGACCCAAGAGGCTTCCAAGGTGCTGGTGACTGATATATCTTTAGGTTTAGCTCACATAGTTTAAATGACAATGTTAAAACATTTTACTGTATTTTAGCTCTTTCCTTCTGACACAATGCTCTCTGTGAAGGCTGTTGTTCAGGCTGACACTCATGTGTCACATAGTTTAAATGACAATGTTAAAACATTTTACTGTATTTTTGCTCTTTCCTCCTGACACAATGCTCTCTGTGAAGGCTGTTGTTCAGGCTGACACTCATGTTCTCAAGTTTTCACTGCACTTTTACTCTCAGCTCTGCTTAGTGGAAGGATCACTAAAGGAAGTGACTCCATTGTCAAGAACAATGCATTCATATGGGAGAATACCAACCTCGTGTTTTTAAGTGTTTTCCCCTAAGGTTTGCTTTAAGATATGACTTGGTTAATATTAATCTGAATTTTTATTCCCATGGTTCATTCATGTATTTTTTTTATTTTCCTGTCATAATCATAAACTAACATGTCAGTCTTTCATGAATTCACACATCACATAATAACCTATGTTCCTTGTGTGTTCTTTCTTACACTGTGTTTCCAGCTCTTTGCATCATGTGGTCTCTTATAGGCAGAGCCTTGACCTGCTTCCTCTATGGCCCACTTCGTACCATCTAAATGCAATTCAACTGACGAAACAGTCTTGATAAATTTTGCTTAATCCTTACAGTAACCATTTTGGTCTTTATAGGAGAGCTCTCTTTGAACTATTATCACTCACAAACTACATAATTCAGATGGTTTCATTACCCTTTAGTCATTAGTTTAATAATTCTCATTTGCTGGTGTTAGTAGAATGGGTCAAAATCTTATGCTAAATGTGCAGTTTTTATATGTGTAACATATGTAGAAATCTAAGATAGTGAAAAGATGCAACTTATTCTAACATTTATATGTAGTATAAAAATATATGAAGATTTTTATAAAAGCAAGTCCCTGGCCACCATTAGTGGCAGCTATTAATAGTACTTGCTTTTCTAGCTGAAGGCTTAGCAAGTCAGGTACAATGGAACAGTTAGGTCCAGCATGATAGAACAGCCATGATAAAGGAAACACTGTGGAAAAGGATTGAGAAATAATGAAGTGTTGCCTGAAGTGAAGCCATAGCATGATAAGACCAGGAAGAAAAAAAAATCTCCTATTCAAAGAAGATAGTATATGTGGGATTGGGCTTCTGGAGAGTGAGATGATAGTTAAGAGACTGACGATTCTTTTGTGGTGCCAAAGACTTGATATAGGGATAGAAAGTGACAGAAGAGTAGAACTTATTAGTCAGGATGAAGAAGTCCACAAGCCTCATTATGCCCGGACCATTGTAAGGAACCACCAAGTTTAGATTTTGTTTTAAAATAGCCAGTTTTGATTTTCAGTTTTCCACTGTATTCATCTTATTACTGATGAATTAAAAACTGTTACATGAAGCTATTTTTAAGCTGAAATCATTCATAGTTATTTTAATTTTTAATTGCGAAAATAAACACATAATAAATAAATACCAGCTCACTTCACAGCATTATTGGTAAAAATGAAGTTATCATTTTATTGCATGTCAACCTTCAGTGACTTGTTTTTATAACAAGCTTATGGCCAGTGGAAATCACTTAGGTATTGCTTCTGTTTGATAGTACTCTTTTCCTCGAAACATAAGGAAGAGGAAAAGCAAGAGGAATTGTTGAAAGTATACTAGGATTGCTATTAAATACTTGAGATTTCATGGCTTAAATCCTAGAACCATACTTGCTCACAGTTGTTGAGGCTAGACTTCGTAGACCATAGCACGAGCCTTTCTCCTTCCATGGCAGATAGACTTTTATCCTCACTTAGCCCAGTTTCTCTGTGCATGAGGATCTCTGATGTTTCTTCCTCTCTTCATAAGGACACCCACTCTACTGTATAAAGCTCCTATTATTACAACCTAATTTTACCATAATTGTCTTCTTCATAATGCTGTGTTTGTAAACACAACAACATTTGGGGTTAGGACTTCAACACTGAACACAATTTACTCTATAATAATCTGAGTGCAGATTTAATTTTGCTGTGAATTTGAAACACCAACTGTTTGATGAGTTCTGCTTTACCATCAGAGAAATATATCCACAGTGGCCTGATAAAGTACTGAAGTGCAATTCTTTCCCCATTTTGTATCATTGTAAAGAATACATTCTTTGTTCCAGCCAAGAAACGATATTATTAAAATTGAGTTCAGAAACCAGATATGAGCACAGTTGTTATCTAGTAAGAACCCATTGAAGAAATTTAAAAAAGATAATTAATATTGTTTTCAGAAGTAATTTTTCACAAGAAATTTCTTCTTGTTTTAATGAATAAGTGAATTTTATAATATTTACAAAGAATGGAGCAACACATTTTTGGGTTAATATTTAACATTTTCAATATCAACCATTGCACCACATGAGAAAAATCTTCTAAAATACCACAGTCATTCATATATATCCAAGTTACTAAATTGAAAATGTCTTCAGGCCTGAGACATCAGCTTGGACACTTGAATATTGAACATATATGTTTAGAGGTTATGGTATCCTCAAGTGTTTTCAACAAACTTGATATGAAACCCTGAGGAATAGCTTCATTTAAATCTAGAAAAAAAACCAAACACATACATAAAGCAATAGAATCACAAGTTTTGAGGAGTGAGTACGCATCAGTTACTGTAGAGAATCCGATTCAACGGGTTAGAACAAAGCACATTCCATAAAAAGTGCAAGGTATTTGAGAGTAACCTTAAAATCAGAGTCGAAGACTGACCTATGAAAGCTACATGGAGATTTGATTTCTGCCTTTTGTAATATCCAGGGGAAAATATCTTTCGATCTTGTCTGATCAGAGTCTTTCAAGCAAGGAGAACAACTAGGTCACTTGGGGTCGTTTGCTGCTGACCCTAGAATCCATACCAATAATGAATCACGAGAACTACTTTGATGTTATTTGAGATGTGTTTGAAGCATGGAATGTTAACTGACTTCAAAGGTCTCCCACTCAGTTGACCATTTCCTCTCACCGATCCACAAACACACACAGAGCTGATCATGAGAATGCAGTTATGTGCTGTAGTTGGAAAATTATTGTTTCAGTTGCAACCGCCTTAACCACTGTCCATCTCTTTCTCCCTTCCTAGTTGCCACCTCTCTCCTTCCCTCTTTTTTATCTTCCCTTCCTTTCTTCTTTCCAATATTGGGGGTTAAACCTAGGCCAAGCAAGTGCTATACTGCTGCACTCTATCCCTAGACTATTATGGTCTTTTTCTTCTAAACTAACTCTCCCTGTGTTGCTGTGGTTGACACTGAACTGCTCCATCCCTAAAGCATGACTTCAACTAGCTCTCCTCCTTTTCTCAGCCTCCTGAACAGCATAATTAAAGGCCTACGCCACCTAGTCTGGCCAATCTTTAACTTCTAATCCTTAAAAATATGGCTTCAAGATGAATTTGTACTTGACACCATTGGGTGTATGCTTATTTTTCTTAGATATGCCTTGTGGTTCACTCAAAATATGAACATGTTCAGTATGACAGATCTTCAAATATTTAAAGACTGCTATTATGTGTTCACTGAATAGTTTGTCCCTCAGTGTAAATATCACTGACTTTTCAAGCAACTCTAGAATTACAAGACTTTTCATTACTCCATTCCTCCTGGAAGTTTTTCTCAAGGACATAACCCAGAATAGTAATATCTTTATGAAGTTTGTCTCTGGATGGCTTACTGTGTTTTCAGGTGTGTTTGCAAGAGCGTATGTACCTTGGGACAACTGTTCTTCTGACACAGGTATGGCATTGCTTTTTAGAAACCTAAGAAAACATCAATGCATGGACGTATGTTTGCCTAGAAAATGTTCCTTTTTAAAGAAGCATATAGTTAATGCAAGAATACCTTTTAAATCAGTATATTCATACATTTTTAGAAAGTAACAAGGAAAAAATTATATGAGAATTATTTATAATCCCTTTTAAAAAAGAAACTCCCCACTTAGTAACTTTTAGGTAGCTTCAGTTTTAATGAAGGAAAGCTGTTTCACCATTTTCTTAGCTTGAGCATAATAGTCTCACCATTGTAGAGTTCTTACTGCGTTCTCAAGCCCACGCCTTTTCAGTCTTCCTGCTATGTCACTCTCAAACCTATCATTCTAAGTCCAAATGGATGCACATCACAGAACTTCTTCTGAAAGCTTTATTGTTTCAGTACGGGTCCAAGGCCAAGTCTAAATGCCTTATCTGACTTTCAGGATCCTGCTGGTCAACTTGTACCAGAATGAATGAGCGTTTCTCAGAATGAATGAATGTTTCTCAGAATGAATGAGCATTATGCCTTAAGAGGAGATTAGGGAAGAGTAAGATAGCAGTCCATATTATCTGAAGAATTCTTCAGAAGTACCTGTTCTTCTTCCTCCCCTAGGACTTTTACCATGTTCCAAGGACAGTAGTGTCTCTATAGGGCATTACAGCAGTAATGGCCCATGGTTAGTACATCTTGTAATAAGTTCATGTCTTCTCTTTGTTTAAGTAGATTAAGGATGGAGTAGTATTTCTGTCCCTATCTGTGTGCTGTATAACAACAAAACCATTAAAGATGTCCAGGAGAGGAGAACAGGGTGGAAAGGGGAGGGAGGGTCGGAACAGGAAGATAAGAATGAGAGGTTTACATTCAAGATGTAATTAAATAAATTATAATAAAATATGTATAAAATTTTTAAAAACTAAAAACAGAGTGTACTCAAATATAGTACTTTCTTTAAAACTATAAGTCTTCTATAATCAGACTTTGTTGCCCATTATTGGCCATTTAGGAGGAAGAAAACAAGAGACCAAATGGATACCACTCTACTAATGATCTATAAACAAACATCTCAATGCCTCTCAGTCTTCTTAACTCAAAAGTGTAGAAATTGTATTGAATATAGTGGTAACTTTTGACTAATGTAGCAAACGTATAAGAAGTATGTATTGAAAGATATGATGTATCATTTGAAAACATTAAATTTTAATATTCACCAATGGCAGAATAATGGTATTTTAAAGCCTTTAAAAATAAGCGTGGCAAAACCAGGTGGTGGTGGTACGCACCTTTAGTCTCAGTCTCAGGAAGCAGAGACAGGTGGATCTCTGTGTTAGAGGCCAGCCTGGTTTGTAGAGCAGGACAGCCAGGGCTACACAGAGAGAACTTGTATTGAAAAAGAAAAAGCATCAGCAGCAACAACAGCAATAACAACAACAAAGTTTTGTATAAAAGCTCAAGGAATGTACCTATTTACCTACATATATCATTAAATATGATCTTAATTCATACAAGATAAAACCTGAAAAGAAGCATAAACAGAAGAAATACCAAGGTGTTTAAGGGATTTTCAAATTATCTTTCTATATAAAATAATGTGTTCTCTCTATATATTTTAAGTAACTTTTCATCTACACAAATTTGATATATCTCCTTGTTTCACATAATTGAGACTATTGTGACAGGGAGTCCACATGGCAAATAGTCTAAGTCCAGGTAGTTATTCTTGCTACTCTTTACATCTTAGGGTATTAGGAAGTTAGGAAGAAGGAGTACTGAAAGCATGATTTGCCTGTAGTGCTCCAAAGCCTGACACCATTGACCCACATCTACCAACCATGTCCTGTAGACTCCTGAGACAGTGCCAGTGGCTTACTTCCAAATTGTTAAACGTACAACCTCGTGATGGAAATTTTATTTTCAAACCATGACCTCCATGAAGCAGATCTATAAAAGAATAGGGGAAAGTTTTGTTTTTGAATGACTTTTTCTTGAAAATTTCATACATGGGCACTATATTCACAATCATTTCTACCCAACTTTTCTCCTTCCACTTCCTGTCTTAAACTTCTCCACTTCCTGTCAAAATCATGACCTTTTCTTTAACTATGGTTTGTTTTGTGTAGACATGAGTAAATGATCATGTCAACACACACACACACACACACACACACACACACACATATATATTTATATATAACTTATTAAAACTATTTAGTGTTGCTCACATGTGTATGTGTATAGAGTTGACCACTTGAGGAAAGGGTAACCTATCAGGAAGCTCATCTCTGTAGAAGACTGATTTCCCATCTCAGTAGCCCATACTTCCTGAGCTACTTCAGGGGAAGTAAGACATATCCACCATCTACCTCAGAGTGTCAACTGGTGTTGACATTATCATATAAATCTTATTTAGGTGCTGACATTGTTGAGACTTTGTGGGTACAGTTTTCTGTCTTACGTAGAAGACACTACCTAGCTTCAGGCAAACAGATCCTTTGGATCTCACAATGTTTACAAGGCCTTGGATAATGGAAATTCATTTTCATTTTAATTGCATAATTTGAATTTGGACATCCTCTCCAGTTACTTATTCTCTGCATTTCCACCAGTCCTGGATTTATCTAATTGTTTCTATTTGCTGGAAAAAGAAAAAGAAGCTTCTTGATGAGAGAATAAGTCTTTAGGATACAGTTAGAAAGTATAGTAGTTTAGTAAAGTAGGCTTTCTTCTCTGGCCTGTGTCCACTGTAGACACTATTAACGTGAATGTCCTTCAGCTGATGAGTGGATAATGAAAATGTGGTAGATATACTCAATGGAATTCTACAAAGCTGCGAAGAAAACTGGTATCATGAAATGTGCACATAAATTTTGAGCGAGGTAATCAGACCCAGAAAGACATTCTGCTCTTATTATGATCAGAGTTCTGGGGTTTGACTATGTCACACGAAGTCAGTACAGAAGCCAGGAAAGGAGAATAGGATCACAGAAGGATGGGGTTACAGATCTCCCATGAGTGGCAAGGAAATGGCTGGGTATTGAGTTCAAAGATTCTTTTGTATAAATTTATGTGTATATTTGCGTGCATGTAGGATCACCTAAAGCTAGGTTAGCATGCCGTATGCCACCCAGCATGGATGCTAGGAAGGGAATTCTGCCCTCTGCGAGAGCAAGAAGGAATCTTAATCCCTGAGCCAGAACCTCTGTCTTGAGTTTTATTTATTTTAGTTTTTTTTTTTTTTTTGCATTATGTTCTTCTTTTGCTCTTTGTATGAAAATATTAAATTAATAAAAGCAGACATGCACATGCCTGGAACTACATTCCAGCTTGTGGCTCCAATTTGTGATTTTTTTTGTTGTTGTTGTGTCCTAAATGTAGTTGTACTTGCATCTGAGAATAGGCTTTGCTTCCAGGAAATTCAATTTCTTCCTCGTTTCTATTTCTTTTCTTCTCCATCACTTCATATTTTCTCCCCCGTGAACATTGCTTGAGTTCAATTGCAATGAAACACAATGGGAAATTACACCAAAAGGAAAATGGCTAAGTGATTCCTATTCTGGTTTGAGTTTATTGCTTGTTTGCCTTTGGACAGTGGCCTCTTGTGGGGACACAAGTGAGAGAGACCTTCATAGCTCATGAGTCCCAAAGTGATGCTTTGACCTAATTAGTTTATTTTCACCACTGTGTAAAAAGATCCTAGAGGGAAAAAAATAGACCTTTCCAGGTGTGAGCTATTACCCCAAAATAGCATTTCCCACCTGCGCTCGCCTGTGATCACTGTCCATTAGTGGATGTCAGAGGACACATTGTCTCCTATCTTGGACTCATGGGACTCACAGACTTAAAAGAATAGAATAAAAACATTGTGATATAGTTTCATGGTAGAAAAAAATGCTCTTATTTTATATTTAGGAGAGATAATAGTAGTAATTTATCTTGCAAAATTTAAGTAAGCCCGTAGAATAGCATTGAAACACATTTTGATATTAGTGACCCTCCAATCACTGCAGCCAACATTATGCTTTTAAAAAGCTAGCAGGTCTTGATATTTCCAAACAACTAGGTTCAGAGAAAAAAATACACCTTTTGTATAGTAAAATATAAAATGCAATCCACAATGATGGTTCAGGAAAATGTCAAACTTCATTAGGAAATTAATTGTGCACTAGCACAGTTAGGAAAAAAAACATCAAAACTTTGATTTGACACAAGTACTAATGAGAAACAAGGAAAGCAGACTGTGGTCTAAGCCATTCACCTGCACCCTGGTGTCTTCTGCACCAAATAGATGTATACAACCAGCCTCCGAGAGGCCCAGCCTCCTGGCTATTGTTATGATAATAGCCTGCTTCTTGGACTGTTTAGGCAATGAATGTATTGTTTTCCCAAATGGAAATTATGACTTAGAGTTTATAATCTGTAATCATTTTATATCTCACCTCATCAGATGAAACTTTTAGGAAATGACCTAAAATAGAATGTGAGTGTTAAAATGCTGATCATAATTACAGTATAAGTAAATATTAGGAATTACAGGGCACAGAGAACGAACTAGGGACATTTACTTGTCCTAATAAAGGGAAGACTAGAAAGCTTTAGTTTTGTTTTTGAGACTAACTATAGTTACTATCTAGTCTCCAACATTGAAATCTATCCTTGTAAAGATAAAGTACAAAATAGAACAGTGGCACAGAACAAAGTAGACAAGACCTCTCATAGCAAAATGTGGAGCAAGCTAAGAAACTAACACTAAATTGTAAAAAGAATAATTGATACATATAACACGCTCATCTAAATGCCGTATAAGAAGTAGTAAGTAGGTATTCATGGAAACATAAAAATTAGAATATAATATTTTTATATCTATAAAAGCAAACTCATTGTTTTATATGCCATTCAGAGGGAGAGAAAGAGACAGAGGGGCAGAGACAGAGACAGAGAGACAGAGACAGAGAGACATAGAGACAGAGGGAGAGACAGAGAGAGGGACAGAGAGACAGAGACAGAATCTCAGTGCATAAACTTAGGTTTTCTAGTATTAAAGAACCACAACCTCAGGCATTTTATTTTTTTCTGGAACTTAATATGTATTCTATGCCTTGGTTCCATCAGGTGGCAGAACCTCAGCTCCAGCACTGACTGTCCTTCAGGGTGTTGCGTCGTCTAAGGATTGGCAGGTTGGGGGCCATCTGGCCTGCAGTTACCAACAGCTATCTCTCCTGACACCCACTGGGACTTCCATGCTCCAGTCTGGCTCGTGGTCACTGGTCCTTGCAGTTGTGACTACAGTCCTTTGTCCTCATCCCAAGGACGCAGTAAGCCTGCTGGCTCTCTGTATATTTTTCACTGGGGAATATTTGCTTCTCTATACAGTTCCAGACTGTTGAAACTCTATGAGCTCCTCTCAGCCCTCATGTCCTGTCAGACTTACCTTTAAGATCTCAAATTAACCACAGGTTTTGCCACTCTTTCTCAGAGATATGAGATGTGACAAATACCTAATCTCCCAGTCTCCTAACTCCTTTTCAGTTCTGGGCTATGAAATTTTGTCGTGGAAAAGGGGCACACAAAACAAAAGAAAGATTTCCTTACTTGTGTTGCGTCTTCACAATATTTTCAGACTATGAAATTTTAAATGTGACTTTAAAACTTAAACATTTCTTTTGAAGTCTAATGTGTAAGTCCTGACTTGAAACAACGAGAATAGGACTTTCCAACTCCTATCCAGGTAAAGGATTGGTGAAAAGTAGAAGACTATGTCAAGTAAAGAGTTGATACTTCTAATTTAAAATACAATAATCTACTTGTAATCATGTTCAAGTGATCACATATAATTGCATGTCTGTGTGTATTCACATACAATTCTGAAAATTATAGTGTGTTTTATCCTCTTTGTACAGAATACTAAATGCTCCTAGATTTAGAGAGGTTCTATCTTCCTTGCAGTAAGCATTACAAACAATTGATAACATCACATTTGAGTGTAAAACTGCTTAGACAAATTCAGAATGGCTAAACGAATATTATATTATCCAGCTTTGCCCATTGATGAGTTTTATGGTGCCTCTGGGAATGCAGGATGCTTACATCAAGACGCTAAACATCAAGAGCTACAAGTCTATGGATAGCATTCACGAGCCAAATTTTGTTTCAGTGTAGTTTAGACTTGTGCAGGTCTGATTGCACAGATGATGTTACAATGTTAAGTTTAGGACTAAAACTTGTCAGTATCTTGTAGATATACCAAATGACATTGAGGAAAAACTTCCAGACCTGTCTTGATAAATCAGCCATCCTTAATTGCAACTTAGCTCTGAGATAAGATGAATTATATACCTGATAGAGCAAATTTATTTTAATCACGGCTTAAAATAGAAAATAAATTTAGCTAGTTTTCTGGTTTTTATAAAGAAATTCTTAAAGAATTATTAAAAACCAAACAGTGTGATATTCCTGTTTCAGGGATGGAAAGTAAAGGACTCTATAATTTGTTTTTAGATAGTACTGTTTTCAAAATTGAAAAAATATTTACAGTTTTCAGATGAAGGCAAATGAAGTTTTATAAAATGTAAGAATTGATTTCAATTCTTGTAAGGGGGAAATTTTTTTCTTTAAATATTTCTGTTACTTAAGTCACTTTGTTGGGCAGAAACTGCATGTGACAACAAAAGTAGCCATGAGATACCAGAAAAGCATTTTTAAAGGGAAAAAAAGCTGGGCCAAATTGTGTACTAAGAACGTCTATGCATCAGTCATTCATACATAGCCCTGAGAGAGAAGCACTTACAAAGCTCCCTGCACCAACCAACTTGCCCTTTGTCATATGGAACTGTGCTTGCGTCTGCTTCTTCCTGAAATGAGCTATCACTGCTTTTGAATGCCAGACTCTCTTCTGATCCTGATGTCTTTGAAAAGAAAATGAACTATTTTATATGAAAGGCTACTTTTCACAAAAGTTTTGGATGAAAGTTTAATGTTTTCTTTTCTTAGTAATCATTTGGCTGATTATTGATCAGTAAGTAGTCAATCTTCTATTGGCTGTTATAATCTTCTAGCACTGACACCAATGATGACAGGAAAGCAGAATGGTGTAAAAACACCTTTTGTTGCAGTATAGTCCAATTACCTGAAGACAACGAAAATCACACCAATTTAATTGGCTCAGAAAGGAGAAATCATTACCTGAGAATATGGATAATCTTACAATCATGTTAAAATAAGCAAAGATCTGTGGAACCAGATATATTTTAATCAACATTAATGCTTTACTTCACCCATAAAATTGTGCAAATTATTTTACCCCGTTTTACACAACTTTCTTCACTCAGTTGCTCAATCATATTAGGAAAATATGCCTAAAGTTAGTTGGAGAAACTAAACTATAATGGAATTAAGGTGGTACATAACCATTTCACTGAAAGTAGGAAACAATTTGTTAACAATGTGTTTGACTAAAACAGTATTATACATCTTTTTATTTATTTTTTTCTTTCAAAAATCGTTTGGTTCAGCACCATATATTTTCTTTTCTAGATGATAGCTCTTTGATTTCAAGTTTATTTTTATCAATGTCAAAGATTAATGCTGTCAATAACTTACAGAATGAATTTTTCATTTTTATTACGTAAATAATGAATATAAACTTTACAGCAGTCTGTAAAATAATGAATGCCTTATAAAAGCAAATGTTCATTTAATAGGCATCCTAGGAAAGTGAGACAGAAGAAAAATCCTCTCTTATTGAACACATGGTTAAATTACAGAATGATAAATATATACACATACACATACATACGTGTGTGTGTGTGTACAGCGAATAGACAGATATGGAAAATATCCGTTAAAATAATTTTGTCTTGGGGGTAAATAATAAGAAAGTGATATATGTGCTTAAGATTGAGCTTATCTGTTTTTTATATACTCCTTTTTATCACTTTGAATATTATTCTAGTACCTTACCTGTTCTTGGGAATCTATGTTGGTTGGTTGATTATTGATCAATAAGTAGTCAATTTTCACTTGGCTGTTATAACCCTTTAGAACCTACACCAATAATGGCAGGAAAGCAGAGCAGTGTGATTTCAACAACCAACCAGCACGTTGTCAACCAGGTAGTGTCTAAGAAAGAGCTTACTGGTATTCATCCATATATTTCTTTTGGTTAAGAAACTGACCTCACTGTAGGTAGTTTATGGTATATACGTGTAATAGTATAAATGTATATATAAACAAATAAAAATAATAATAAAAATCCCGATGTCTTCCAGGGACTCCAAGAACTCAGAATGAGGCTCAGGTCTTGGTAGAAAGTACCCCCAGACACTGATATATTCTTCTTTCCTATTCAAGGGAGACTGTGTCACCACAGATTCTTCCTGGAAACTGTAAGGAAATCAAACTTTCCAACATAGTGTGAACACAAATGCATTGCCCTATGTCAAGCTGCTCCACAACTATTTATAAACTGGAGGCAACTTTAATGCTTGGGTTAACATCAATTAGACAATGGGTCCAGTGCACTCAGTGTACATGATTTGTGTGTCCACTGTAGTGATTGCCAAGAGAATTTAATATCAGTGGCGGTGCTGCTGCTGATCTATCAACCTCACTATTCTCCTTTCTGCAGTCTTTATTTTAATTTTTTACATCTGAGTTTGAAACTCCTTTCATTATCTGACAAGGCAAAGAATAAATGGATATTTGAAGTAATTCCACGAATTTGAAAATGTCATGCAAACTAAGTGGGAACATAAAAGTCAACAGAATGAAAAAATTGCAAATTCTCTTGGATGTAACATGTAATTAACCTATTGAACATTGTGATTTACATAGTTGGAGAGCAATTAATTGCTGGGTGTGTTTAATGCAAGGCCCATCAAATGATTTTTATAAATACCTGTCTGAGAAGTCACACAAAAAACAGGATGGCTTCTGATTGCATTTAACCAACACTGAATACATGGCCGTTAGTGCCATTTTTATCAAGGCAGCCAGTTTTGTTGGCCTTGTGTGCCAATTATTTCTGGACATTGTTTTAAATCAAACTTAGGAAGCCACATTTATCCTCTAGTTCCTTGAGTTTCTAGTCAAAACTAAAGTTAAGGAAGTTTAAGATAGATACACTGTCATCAATTAATTTTTTCTAAGATAGTATTCAAGAGTAAATATGCATATGTATGCCTGCATGTGTCTTTGTTTTGTGTGTATAGGTGCAGATGCATGGAGTGTGTTACCTCATCACTTACAAGGACTTCTGGGATATTGGCTCTGAGTCATGTGGACCTCCAGCGCTTCTGTGTTGTCAGATTTGATGGACAACCTGGTCTGTGAAATCTCAGAGCAGTGGCTGTTTTACTTGTTTTTTATGGCTAATCAGGGTCAGGTGTGCTTTTTGAAATTGCATTTCTGAAGCTGCTTTTCCACTCTGTCCCTCAAGGCACAGTTACTGTGGCTGACTGAAGAGTAAGGTAGAAGGAGAATTTCTGCCCGTGAAAGGCTTGATAGAGATGCCGATCTTTTCTCAGGTTCCAAACCCTCAGAAACACTTGAAAGTCTCAAGAGTTCCTGAACCACACAGACAGATCTAAGAAGAAAAATTGTGGCATACTCTGCAGACAAGAATGTGAGTCATACATTGGGAATGGCAGGCTTATTCAGTGGAGACTGCTATGGCGCCCCATTCTTTCCACCCTGCACATCCTCTTGGCTGTATCCCCTCATGGCTACATCCCTATTCTTCATGTTCCTCCTCTCTACCACCTTTCAGCAAGTGGAAAAAATCATTTTAATTGCATCTTTCCTCCTTCTCAATGCTTACAAAGACTAAGCAACCTTTTCTTCAGTTTTAAACCCTTCAAAGACTCTCAGGCCTGACAATTGAGATATACTCATTGCCTGATGGTTGCTGTCCACTGAGAATTAGTGTCCACTTTTCTAAAGTTCTTATTGCTTCTTTCTTGACCTTCATTTTTTTTTTTGTTTTTGTTTTTTTTTCAGTCTGGGGATGTTTTGGCATTTGAGGATGGCCATAATACTTTCAAGAAATTATTGGTCTGGTTGGCTTTCATGCAACTAATGCTAGGGGCACCTCTCAGTCATTGTGTCAAGCGAACTCCCGCCACATGACTTCAACCTTCAGGAAAAGTGATTTACTTCCTTTCCAGAACTGCCCTTGAATCTCATTTGCACCCCCTTATCCTTCGTTGCTCAGTCTGTGACTTGCTTATCCTGAATAATTTCACTCTCATGGTTTTCCATGGAGGTTTAATGAAGTACCTTGATGCCTAGTTCAAAGCTGTTTTGCCTTCTGCCTGAACTCCAAAAGGAAATGACAAAGTTACCTCCATTCCTAACATGTACAAGACAATATTGCCACGTGTGGCACATCTCCTTTCTCTACTTAACAAGTTTGTTCAGTGTTGTATTGACTATAGTGAGTGGTACTGAAACCACCTACTTCAGTAAGATCACTCTTCACTGCCTGACATTTTCCCTCCCCAGGAAATTGAGAAATCAAATATCATTCCTCTAATTTTATAAGACTTTGAGGTGTTCACCAATATTTTCCTGAAGTGTGGAGCATACATTACTAATTTTATGAAGACCATATATAGTTCTAATTACTGCCTAGACTTGTACTTTCCCTTTTGCATCTTCTGTGCTACTCAGGAGTCTGTTGCCAGGCTTGAAGTTAACATCTACTTCTCATTTGTCTTGTTTAGCTGGGACTCTGGCAGAAAGGAGCGAGTTTTCAAATTGTCCTTGGAAACGTTTGATATGTAAAATACACACATTTGGAATCCTGACTAGCATATTCTAGGTTGACGTGGTTGTTTAAAAACCCAGGATGGTTCAAAACAGTCAAGGTCTATACTATCCCAATATTGATTTAAAGAGGAAAGGTTGGGTAAAAGGAGCTTAAAATATTAAGATTGTATATACATAATAAACTTAAGTTTTAGACAAATGTAGCTGTGTCCCTCCACAAACCTAACTTAAAATGCCAGGGAATGTTTGATATTTTGAAGCTGCTGAGGAGTAGAGGTTCTGCGCTCATGACAAAGGGTAATGGTGCAGTTCCCGTTATTGTCAATGGAACGCACGTGCTGCTAGTCTCACTTACGTCAGGGGAAGCATGGCCTCCGCTGTCACCGCACATGTTACTTTTCATGGTGTGTGATTTTCGCCTCTAATTTGAGGCAATTTAATTTTCTGCCCACTTCACAAAGAAATGTCAGGCTGGATGACTAGAGCATTGATGTTGAACGTCTCTCTTCACACATTGTACTTGCAGTAAAATTGATTCTGTTATCCTGTATATAACAAATGAAAGGAAAAACCCAATATTCTTTTTTTACATACTCACCTTTGAAAATAAGAATTTTAACACAAAGTTTGGTCAGATATCTTAGTAGAAACAAATACAATCAAGTGAAAAGATAATAACTTAAGAAGTCATGGCTGAGAAAAATTATTATTTATATCTAAATTTTCAAAACAAGCTCTATGCAAATCTAAGAATTGGTTAGAGCTTATGTCTATTTCAGTTCATAACACCTAATGGCTGAAAGACAGTGTCTCAAATGGGCTCTGGAGGTTCCCTCCATGGCTTTGCATGTCACTTGTGTCATTTTATAGGTTGTCAGTTTTCTTAATTTTCATTTGAAAGTACTTAAATTACTGTCATATAAGTTTGCTGTGAGGTTAAATGAATTAATGAATTAAAAACACTTTAAAAGTACACTTGGCAAATGATAATTGTAAAATAAATATTCATTATTAATTTCATGTGATAATAAATATTATGGCATGAAATATCAGAGAAATCACTGTTTGGCACATTGGTTTTACTATTTTGAGTATATTTTACATGATTGTATTATTTAGGAAAATGATTACGAATGTATAGTGCATGTTATATACCTAATTTTAAAGTACTTAATTTATAAATATTCACAGACAGACCTATTCCCTAATCTGTATTGAATATTTTTACACGCCCTCTTCTAACTACACAGAGCTAGCTATTTTTAAAATAAATCTTCTGAAGGCAGACTTAATACCTTAGCTAATTCTGGATTTTATCTCCTAAAAGCAGGCTAGCAATAGTGGAAAGTTAGGATGTATTGTTTAACACATTTATTTTCCTTAAAATAATCATCGCACATTTGTACTGCCTGCTCCAATCAAGCAAATATAAGCAAAAATACTTACTTATGTCTGAGGGTCGTTCATTTTTTGTCTCTCTTATCTGAGGAACAATTAATTTTAGCAGTTATTTATTGCTTAAGACCTTACAGGTCTTGTCTACCCAAGTTATTGCAAAGTTAACTCAACCCAATTCAACGAATAGAGCTAAATGCTATGATTAAGGTTCATCCTAAATTTCATTACATGCTGTAGCTGTAGTTTGTCCTCAGCAATATTACCAGTTGAATATACATACCTCTGGCCCTTAGAATATTTCTGCCTCCTCTTCTGCATAAATCTCTGAGCCATGAGATATGCAATGTGATACAGACATTCCACTTAGGAATGAGCAAGTAATAGTTTCTTATTGTCTCTACATTGACCAGTTATGTTCATTTTTAATTTGCAAACTTCCTCAAGAAGCTACTACTCTAATGAGCACTAAGAGATACACTGATCTATTGGTCCAGTAATTTCCAATAGGAGTCATTTATGTCTGTATTCGTTTAGCAGCATAATAGAAGTAGATTTTCTGCTAGGGATCATGACTTGTCTACTGTCAGGGTTTTTTTCTTCCACTGTACATATGTGAGGTATGGGTTCTATCTTACGGAGTAGGTGTTAAATTTAATTAAGAAGTGGTTAGTTACTACTATACTATTTATACCACTGTTGCACCAGTGGGTGCCTCTTGTCAGGCAGGTTGTTATTATAGTTCATAGCTAAGTGAAGCTGAGGAATATTATTTTCATCTGGTAGCATGCACATCACTGCCGTCAGTACTAGGTACAGTGAAGCTTCCAGCTAGATTCCTTTATGGTGTACGATGTAAGCATGTAGTAGTTTCTGTAATAGGGTTTTACTTTCAAGTTCTGGGGAGTAACTGAAAGCATTTAGTCTAGTTTTTAATTCAGAAATTCTAAATTGATGCACATTTCCTTTATCTTTATATGTTATCTAGTGTTTTAATCATTTGTATTTATAACCTTGTCACTGTTGTTGTTGTTGTTGCTGTTATAGGCATGGGAGAAGGCAGAGCAAATACTTTGATGCTTATCATGAATCTGACCTAGCAAATCAGTTATTCTTAGTTATTAGGACACATTCATATGACCCCTGATTGTTTCATGGTTCTTCTTGCTGTATGTAGTTTTTTCTACTTACATGCAATAATATAAGTGTATATGGCAAAAATAAATAAATAAATAAATAGATTTTAAATAAAGAGAACCCTGTTAAAATGAATATTTCTGTTTTCTTTTCTACTCAGTATGTTGTTAACAGAGAACAATGGGGCTTATATGTTGTTTGTACCAAGGAACTTCACATCCATAGGTACAATTCTCAAGCATTGAGGGTTTTTTTTTTTTTTTTTTTGGTTGTAAGTAGAAAGTATTACTCTTCAGTTCATGCCTTCATCCCCTCTTCCTGTCAATTCTTTGTTCCTTTCTTTAGCCTTTTCCACAAGTAAAAGAGTTCATACTTTACCGTACCCAATACCCCAGGCTTCTTGTTGGCCTATTGTACAAGTGGACTTATGCAACATCAGTGCTGCATTTGTGTACAGAGAAAGGAGGCTTAGTTTTCCAATATAATGAACAACAGGAAAGTAACAGGTGTCATGGTACAGGGGTCGGATTACAACTGGTTGTCTTCTACACGATAGACAAAAACACAATATCTTGCTTTATTTTTGTTTTATCATAATCAGAATTGGTCCAGGATCTCAAGAAAATACATGTTTGGAAGAACTGTTCTGTGTAAAGATTGTAAATTGCAATCACTTTTATTACACATCATTCTGTGTTGCTGAGTTGGGAAGACAGCCAATCCTTGTTCCATGATTATGTCCTTGTAGATAATAAATATAAGTAGTAATTATAGCTATGAAATAAATATATATTACAGTTCATGAACTGTATTACGCACCATATAATTATTATATCAATATTCCGAGCACCATCAAACTACAGATAGACAAATTTCTATTATCACTAAATGAGTACAGCTTTGCTGTAGATATGAGCCAAGTGGGTAACATAAATGTATTTAAAGTGATAGCTAAACACATGGTTCAGGTGGTGTCACCTTCACTTGTACGATCATTTCAGACTTGGTCATAAATAGTGACACAGTCCCAATGTGTCATGATCTAAAAAGATGAAATCACTTCCTCCTTTTGAGGTACTGCAGCTCCAGGCTGGATTTAAATGTTGTACTCAAAGGCTATAAAACAATAGCCACAGAAAAATTCTTGAAATCTCAGTGGCTCCAAAGAATTTCTCAAATATCAAGTATACGCTGATCCATGACATAGTGATCGATTTCCGGAGTGTTTAGTCCCTTTACTCTTTATGAGCCAACAGTATTGATCATGCTAAAATACTTGATTTTTAAACTAAATCTGCTTAGATGTTAACTTTGCAGACAGTGAGAGACAATAAATATGTCCATTTTACATAGACCAGCTCATAGCTGCACATATTTATTGAATTTCGCTTATAAAATTGAAGAGCCTCCAAGCATGATGATTTAAAGCACAGACTTTGGTGTCAAATAGCTCTGTGTTCAAGTTCTGGCTCTGGAGCTGTTTCCTTGTGCAAGTGACAGAATGTCTCCGTTCTGACTGCTTCCATTTGGTATTAATCAGTAGTGCTCGCCACATAGAGTTGACGGATGCACTGAGTGAAGTGAGGAACATGAAAGCACGCTGCTCGTGTGTGTGGGGCTGGCATACATATGAGGAAGATGTAAGAATTACTCCCAGTTGTTTCCTAGTACCAAGGATGGGAGGCCTTCAAAGCAACCTCAGTGGACACTCACGTGCCTTTCAGTAGCTTCCTTTAACTGAGGCGTTACAGGATACATATGTCTATGTTTGATGATAAACTTTTATTTGAAAATAATGGTATATTCTCATTAAGATGTTTAGTCTAATTAGAAAATGTTCTTTTGCAAGTACCAGCTACACTTGGATTTCCTAGTTTCTTTAATACTTTGAACTCATTTCTACAAAGCAATTTCATTTGTTTGGATGACTTTCAACAATGTATACAACTTTAAAATTTTATCCTTATGTTGGTACTAATTAATTGGCATTGGTATAGCTTCAAACCAATTAATTTCTTGTTATCATTGAATTTTCCAATTATTAGTATAATTATAAAACATTATAGAATGCAAAAACATCTACCTATTTTATTTTTAGTGTTTATTTTCTTTGGGGATTATTATATTAAGTAAATACAATTTCATTACTGTGAAACTGACTATTATATATTAGTTGTAATTAGAAATCCTATCCAGGATAATACCATATGAAAATCAGAAAAGTAAGGTGATAATTGATCGAGCTTTAACCCGTTTTTTTACTTTTCTTGTTTTCCCATATGATAAGAAACAATGTAAGAAAGTGGGAACTGGTTCAAAGTTGGAAGGAACACTGTTCAGATGAAGAAGGTGTGGTGGCAGGTGACGCTGTGGTAATGGAGCTGTGTGACAGGTGACGCTGTGGTAATGGAGGTGTGGTGGCAGGTGACGCTGTGGTAATGGAGGTGTGGTGGCAGGTGACGCTGTGGTAATGGAGGTGTGTGGCAGGTGACGCTGTGGTAAGGGAGGTGTGGTGGCAGGTGACGCTGTGGTAATGGAGCTGTGTGACAGGTGACGCTGTGGTAATGGAGGTGTGGTGGCAGGTGACGCTGTGGTAATGGAGGTGTGGTGGCAGGTGACGCTGTGGTAATGGAGGTGTGTGACAGGTGACGCTGTGGTAATGGAGGTGTGTGACAGGTGACGCTGTGGTAGTGGAGGTGTGTGACAGGTGACACTGTAGTAATGGAGGTGTGGTGGCAGGTGACGCTGTGGTAAGGGAGGTGTGTGACAGGTGACACTGTGGTAAGGGAGGTGTGTGACAGGTGACACTGTGGTAAGGGAGGTGTGTGACAGGTGACGCTGTGGTAAGGGAGGTGTGTGACAGGTGACGCTGTGGTAATGGAGGTGTGTGACAGGTGACGCTGTGGTAATGATGGTGTGTGACAGGTGACACTGTGGTAATGGAGGTGTGTGACAGGTGACGCTGTGGTAATGGAGGTGTGTGACAGGTGACGCTGTGGTAGTGGAGGTGTGTGACAGGTGACACTGTGGTAATGGAGGTGTGTGACAGGTGACGCTGTGGTAAGGGAGGTGTGTGGCAGGTGACGCTGTGGTAAGGGAGGTGTGTGACAGGTGACGCTGTGGTAAGGGAGGTGTGTGACAGGTGACGTGTGGTAAGGGAGGTGTGTGACAGGTGACGCTGTGGTAATGGAGGTGTGTGGCAGGTGACGCTGTGGTAAGGGAGGTGTGTGACAGGTGACGTGTGGTAATGGAGGTGTGTGACAGGTGACACTGTGGTAAGGGAGGTGTGTGACAGGTGACGCTGTGGTAAGGGAGGTGTGTGACAGGTGACACTGTGGTAAGGGAGGTGTGTGACAGGTGACGCTGTGGTAATGGAGGTGTGTGACAGGTGACGCTGTGGTAATGAAGGTGTGTGACAGGTGACGCTGTGGTAAGGGAGGTGTGGTGGCAGGTGACGCTGTGGTAATGGAGGTGTGTGACAGGTGACGCTGTGGTAAGGGAGGTGTGTGACAGGTGACGCTGTGGTAAGGGAGGTGTGTGACAGGTGACGCTGTGGTAAGGGAGGTGTGTGACAGGTGACGCTGTGGTAAGGGAGGTGTGTGACAGGTGACATGTGGTAAGGGAGGTGTGGTGACAGGTGATGCTGTGGTAAGGGAGGTGTGTGACAGGTGACGCTGTGGTAAGGGAGGTGTGGTGGCAGGTGACGCTGTGGTAATGGAGGTGTGTGACAGGTGACGCTGTGGTAAGGGAGGTGTGTGACAGGTGACGCTGTGGTAAGGGAGGTGTGTGACAGGTGACGCTGTGGTAATGGAGGTGTGGTGGCAGGTGACGCTGTGGTAAGGGAGGTGTGTGACAGGTGACGCTGTGGTAAGGGAGGTGTGGTGGCAGGTGACGCTGTGGTAATGGAGGTGTGTGACAGGTGACGCTGTGGTAAGGGAGGTGTGGTGACAGGTGACGCTGTGGTAAGGGAGGTGTGTGACAGGTGATGCTGTGGTAAGGGAGGTGTGTGACAGGTGACACTGTGGTAAGGGAGGTGTGTGACAGGTGACGCTGTGGTAAGGGAGGTGTGTGACAGGTGACGCTGTGGTAAGGGAGGTGTGTGACAGGTGACGCTGTGGTAAGGGAGGTGTGTGACAGGTGACGTGTGGTAAGGGAGGTGTGTGACAGGTGACGCTGTGGTAAGGGAGGTGTGTGACAGGTGTTTATTCTCATCTTATCGGATCAGGAAGCAGAGACGAGACAACGCCTCTACTTGCCTGGCTTGTGTCCCGTGCTGGGGACCATGGGTCCCTCAGCTCATGATGTAGTGCAGCCACCGCTCAGGACAATACTCCCTCTCACAGCTAGTCTCCGTGGAAAGAATCTCACAGATACCCACCTAGGCACATTCCTGGAGTTTCCTACAACTAGTCAAGTTTTTAAAGGAGGAGTGTCCATTACAGCTCTCTCAGAGTGTTTGCTGAAAACTACAAAAAAAAAAAAAAAAAAAAAAAAAAAAATCTTGTCGCATTTGACATGATTAAAATCTTATTAAAAATGTTTGTTATGTGAAAATTTACATGGACATGGCCTAATTTATTTAGGAGTGTTTCATGCTCTACCCTGTCTGGGGAAAATCCCACCTGAGATGTGTTCTTTCCTCTCAACCCTTTGCAAGGGACAACCAGAGAATGAGAGTAGGAATTAGCAGCTGTTTGTCTGGGGTTTGTTTGTTTGTTTCTCCCTATTACAGTTCTGCTTGTTGTGGTTAATTTATCAGTGTGGCCTAATGTTTATTATCAGGATGATAATTATTACAGTGGTATTTTCTAACTGCTAGCAATCAATTAAGACTCGGATACCTGCTATATTTTAATATAGCTTTAGTTAACCTAGGGCAGGGCAGATATTAATCCCCTAAACTGCTTCCCATATTGGAGCAGGTATGGCATACCTGCCCCAATCCCAAGCCACCTGCTTCTAATAATTTCTATCGAGCGGACTCCCATCCATAATACCTAATACTTGCTAATTATCATCATCTGGAACAAATCTCCATCCTTGCTGGCCATGTGCTTCCCCTCCACCAAATCCATAGCATAGCCTTTTTCCTCCTCTCCTCTCCTCTGGTCTCTTATCCTTCCAAGATTCTGTCTCCCAAAGCCCTGGAACCTTAGCCACATCTATCCCATTTGCCCTCCCAAGGTGTGCTGGCCTTTAATTGGTCAAACAGGTTAGGCTCTTAGGCAAGGTACAATTTCCGAGCACAGAAACTGCAAGCAGTAATTAGCATCAAAATACATCAGACCAACCTCCAACACTGCTCTATGGTAAAGTATGCTAAATTCATTAAATACTTCTCTGTTGAACAGACACTTGTTTTCCTGATACAAATGAGCATATGACCAACGTAAGCACAAGTTAAAAGTGGATATTGAGTCAATTGCAGTAGCATTTTTAATTTGGAAAGCCAAGCACGGGCCTTAGTTGACAAATATATCCCTAAGACCATACTCAAAACTAATCTGACAAAGACAAAGGAAATGTGGGCTGTATCTTGTGAATAACTCCCTACACTGTATTCTCTGTAAAGGATTCTATGAGGAGAACTTCAAACTCTAGCTGTATATCAAGAGAGAGAAAACAGCCATCTTACTTTCTGTAAATAAACAAAGCATAATATATGAGTGAATTCCACTTTGAACCTTCTGTGACGTGGAGGGAAGAGAGGATAAAAGGAGGAAGCAAGACTAAGAAGATGGAAATGTATGACATAATTACTTGAGAAATTTACATTAATCAAGTTTAAGTTAAGAAAATAGATGGACATATGAGCTTCATAGATCATCTTTACTTCCTCCACTAGTGTATCATTTCTAGACTACGTGCGGTCATTAATGAGTATTATAGTTTATAGACAGAAAATTATTTTAGCTCTGTTATTATTTTACATATACATTAATATGTATATACAATAAATTACCTACAGCAAGTAGAACCACAAAACCATCAGGAATTATATAAATGCTATATTCATAGTGTTTGGGCTATTTGTATTTGGCAGCATTGAAGAAAACAGCTTTCCTATCTTGGTGAGTCTAAAATTCTGAATGTAAATCAATATCTATCATATCTCATCTTTTCAACTTAAAATATTTATCTAGACCTAAAACATTTTAATCCATAAACAACTAAGTTTAATTGTAAAACTAACCTATCTTGTCTTCAACCTTATCAGAAACAGAGAAGGAATAAAATTTAGTTACCTGAGTATATAGGGGATGCAGGTTAGCAGCTTCCCAAATGAGAAGATGACAAAGACAGTTTGCTACCTGGACAGTCACCAAAACTCTCGATAATGTTGGAGCACCATCTTCAGCCTTCTGGCCCAATATATCTGACAGGCATATTTGTGAGGTAGGAACTATTGAGGACTTGTTTATGCTGTCTTGGCAGAGTTTGGCTGTCGACTCTACCTGCATCCAAGCTTGCCCATTTTAAAAACATTTTTATTTCAGTATTATTTCCTTCACGGGTGTTCTGCCTAAATGTATATCTATGTACTATGTAATGCAGTGAGCACAGAAGTCAGAAGAAAACATCCGACCCTGAAACCAGGGTTGCTGTCTGAGAGCCACCATGTGGGTGCTGTGAACCAAAGCTGAGGCATCTGGGATAGCAACAGGTTGTTTTAACTGTTGAACCATCTCTCCACCTCAGTCTTATTAATTCATCATCATTAGTCTCTGGGTTTCTTATGTGAAAAAATTAGCCAAAAGGAGGTATGTACAGTGGAATTGCGGCTAAAGTACTCTCATCTTCTTAAGGAGTTCTATATTGTCACAAGAAAAAGCATAAAGAGCTGGAACGAAGTCTTCACTCGGTTCTCTTCACCCCTATGCTTAAGTGCCCCTATTTGCTTCCTTGTGTAGAAAATAAACTTAGCTCTTTCTAATGTAGAGCATGTAGGAGCCTTGAGTGTTCTTACTCTTATTTGTTCTCTTCCTATAATCCTCTCCGTAATTCTGTGTTAAGTGTTGTGCTCTGCTGCTTCCTTTACTTTGATCTCAGTTGTGCTTCTTAGTGACTCCTTCCCAATACGCACTATTTAAAGGTGGAGGGCACCCTGCATGTATGAAAACACCTCACTTCCTTGTCATATATACATATATTCCTGCCCTAGAGAGTGAGGTTTTAGGTTATAGAAAATACATATAAATGTTTATGCAAGCAATGAAATATCTGGTACCAACCAATTATATAAACACATTTTCTTTTCAATTTACTTTTTTTGCAGCCAGAATTTATGTTCTTAGTAATTTAAATATCTTAACATCATGTCTTTGTCTTTATTCCTCCCAAAACTTAAAGGCCTGGAAAGCCTTTTTCCCTGCCCTGCTACTAATAAAGCCAACATAAAGATACTTTTATTATCCGCCAAATATTGGAGAGGAAAGAATGAGGAACTGCTACATCCAGTGAATCTGCATCTTCTATTTACTTCCATCCCCAATGTCTCCTTTCCTTTTGCCTCTGCCTGCTAATGAGTCTCATCCTACACTTTAATCTAGACAGAAACTAAATGTCCCTAATTAGAAGGAAATGTTTTCCTTGTTCAGATTTGGAGAGAGGGGAATCCTTTTCATCACTCTGACATAGGCCACCATATTCCTCCATAAATGAGCATATCATTGTAACGTTCATGTTGATGTAGCTGAGTTTCCTTAGAGACGTTTATTAAATGTTACTGTAGACTGAGCACTCTAGGAGCTTTCAATGGTATAATGTAATTGAATTTGAACCACAATAATAGACCTCTAAATTATTATCCCCATATTACAGCTTGGAAACCTCTAGTTGGAACAAAATAGGCAATGATCCCAAGGTCCTCTGTCTGCTGATGAAGCTTATACACAACCATTTGTCAACCTAATTCTAAAGTGGTTTTTTCCTTTCCCTGTATCCTGGTTGCAAATATCTCTGCATGCATCCACTCTCCTTCTTTTTTAGAGAAATCATTTTAGTTTTATGCTCAATTCCTAAAGGCATGCTTCAGTTACTAAAATCCCTCAGAAAACTCCATCTCACTTGTACCAAGGCCTCTTATTTTAAAACATTTAAAATTATCATCTAGTATAGAAACAACAGAAACAATTATCTATTTAGAACCCATGTAGAGAAGTGAGTTACAAAAAAAAAAAAATTCTAAAAGCAGCCCATGTCATAGAAGGGGCATTTTTATACTAACGTTCATTATGTTTTACTAGCAGAAAAAGAAACCCTAATTTGAGGGTTCAGCCTGCCACAACCACTTTCTTTTTATCTAAAGTAAAAGAAACACATATAGAACAAAGACGTTTAAGAGCCTTGGCATTCTACATTCAACCAAGACAAGGAATCTTTTATTAGAGATTATGAAAAAAAAAATTACCTTCCTAGATATTTGAGGGTTCTGTTTTCTTTTGTAATTGTTGTGGATGATGATTATTTGTTTGTTTGTTTGTTTGTTTGTTGGTTATTGTTCCTGAGTCCATTGTTTCTATGCATGTTTTCTCATCAAACCTGCCACATGGTGCTTATTCTGTTCTCAGATGGATCCTCATGTGCTCTCCCGAGCGCCACATTTTCAAGAGACAATGTGCTGCCTCAGGGTCCCTGTAGTTGTAGCAGCATCCCCTTAGAGTCTTCTGTTGCAGGCACACTAGTGTAAAGACAGTTCTTTACAACTTCCAGCTCTAAGGGTGATTTGAACTGGTGCACAGGATCACAGCTAATTAGCCTTAGTGGCATGTCAGCTGTCACAGAGATCTCTGAGTTTTTGTGGAAGAATATTTATAAGAGCAGGTGGTTTTTGTATAGATTTTCAAGGAAAAACATCCCTCTTTTCTCAGAGAAAATGTTTCTCCCATGGTTCCCTATCCAAATGCAGCCCCAAAACCCAGATAGTTCAGATTTTTGCCCCTCTCCTACCTCTCCTCTGTCCACATTTCATATTCAACAACCCCGATTTTTACACCAGTGCACTAGTCAAATTCACCTGACTCTGTTTTTTAGCTTCATTTTCATTCATGTTGTCATGTTCACCATGCGAGTGGCTCTGGAGGCAGCTCAAGATCTGCGCTGCTGTTTGAAGTGATGTCACTGACAGAGCCTTCTACGAACCACCGAGGTTTTCTAAGAGGCTCAGATGCTTTTGCAAAGGAGACTATAAATATGTATGCAGATTAATGGAAATCAGGTTATTTTTTGAAATATAGAAAGCTATTTTTGTTTTTTAAACAGATTTCTGCTTCCATTTGATTTTGCTTTTGTCACCTTCCTAAAATCATAATCTTCCCACTCCTGTACTTGTAGTTTTCCATTGCAGATCTAACAAATCAGAGGGTAAGCTTAGTAAATTAAAGAAAATTTAAAATATACTAGAAACAGATGAACACATTTATTCCTTTTAAATAACGTCTAAATTATTACCATGAATATAAATGGGAACTAACATACTTAACTGTAAAATATATAGAATTATAAGGTTAAATTCTGATAATTTCTTGAGATTGGTAAGAAAAATAATGGGGTTTTAATATTAATTACACTCCCAATGTAAATGCTTTTATAGTGTTAGTTACTTAACACACTCAAAAAGTATTGTCTGAAAGCTCCAGAAAAATAGTGGACACATGTGTACACATGCACACACGTATACACACACATATATATACATATGCACTCCTGTGTATATAGGCACATGTGAACGCCTGCAGACACACAGGCATATATAGAGGTAAATACATACATACAGTAGTCTAAATGGCTAATGTTATTCAACTTCGATGTAAAATTTGGCCATCAGGCTTGAGGTTACAGGTCTATAATCTCAGATATTCAGTAGGTTGAGGCAAGAAAGCTGCAATTTCAAGGCGGGCTTGGCCTATATGTTGAGTTTAAAAGGAGTCTGATCAACTTTGTGAGAACATGTCTTAAAATAAGAAAACAACAACAGTAAAAGAAAAAGCCTACTAGTAGTCTAGCAAACAGAGCAAGCACTGGCCTACTGTGTGTGACCTTATGTTCAATTGCTAATACTACAGAAATGTAGATAAAATGTAGCTAATTGGGTAGCTAAATGATATATGACATGTACACGGTGAGCTGGCTGAGTTTGTGGGAGAATGGATATAAAGACATTACAATTGCTATCTGAACGCTCATACAAATATACATCATAGATTTAAGGGAAAAGAGTTCAGCATAAATTCTTGACCTGTCATTTCTGTACATATTCTAAGCGCTGAGATTGACTCAAAACTTTCTTGTTAACAGTAAGAGTTGACAGATAATCCTAAGAATTTTAAAGACTGTAATTAGTGAAATTATGGCTATACTAGGGTGCTGGCTCAGGAGAGATATTACTATTTTCCATGATGTTCTTTTAATAGAATGATGTTTACATGATCTGAATGACTAAATAATTTTGAAAATATGCCATTATAGAAAATAGAATGTCGTATGTTCTATGCTCAGAACCTTTTCTTTCAACTGAAATAATCATTTATATTATTCCTATTCATAATAATCCCATTTTATCAGAGAACTTGCAAATTATCTCTGTTAAAAGGAATAAAAGAATCATATCTATCTGTTAAACCTAAGATGTATATTCTTGTAATTAAACATTAGACTAGTAATTGGTATGGCCTCTAGCTGATCAACCAACAATTAACTTGTATTAACATACTTATCCTAAGTAGTCTGCAGTAGCACTGTCAAAGTATTGGAAGTCAACCTTGGATTACAATTGAGTTGTGTAGGTACAATGATGCATATTATAAAAGAGCCATATATAATTCTACCACAGACAGAATTCTACCTAAATATGGGCAAGCTTGGATGCAGGCAGAGTTGACAGCCAAACTCTGCCAATGCAGGGTAAGCAAGTCCTCAGTACCTCTTGCCTCACAAATGTATCTGCCAGATATATTGGGCTAGAAGGCCAAAGATGATGCTCCAACTTTATTGGGAATTTTGAGTGACTGTTGAGGCAGCAAAATGTCTCTGTCATCTTCTCATTTGGGAAGCAGCTATGCATCACTCTCTGTGTACTCAGGTATTAATTTTATTCCTTCTCAAGTCTCTGATGGAGTTGAAGACCAAATAGTTTAGTTTCACAATTAAGCTTAGTTGTCTAGGGGTTAAAATGTTTTAGGTCTAGACAGATGTTTTGAGTTGATAATGGCAACATGTGATGGAGATTGATTTTCATTCAGAATCTCAGATACACCAAGATCGGAAAGATGTTTTCTTCAAGGCTGCCAAATACAAATAGCCAAAACACTGTGATTGTAGCATTTATATAATTCCTGAGGGTTTTCTGGTTCTTCTTGCTGTAGGTAGTTTATTGTATATATGTGTGATAATAGAAATGTATATGTAAAAATATTTTATAAAAAATGGAAAAACAGAAAAAGAAGTAATAGGAGGAAATCACCACCACACATGTGAAAGAGACAAAAGGACATGAAAAGACAATCAGAAGATAACCACTGTATTGGAATTCATTATCACACTTGCAGTAAAGTCCACATATATCCAGTTTAATAAGCAGTCCCCCTAGATGGCTAGATGTGCCTGCTCCATTCTCTGCTTTACACTTACTTTACGTATATTTGTTCCCCTAAACTTACATTCTTCCCCTCTGTATGTCCACCAAATGCTACATGAACAGAGAACAATCATTGACATAAGTCAAGCTGTTTATTCTATTGGAAAGGAGTGAAGACTGGAGAAACAGTATGTAACTGAGTATTTACTCTAGGTATCCATTTCAAAAGTATTACCATATAGAAGAAGATGATTATATACTGTTTGACTTTGGAGCATACTTAAAGTAATTCAAGTCACAAAAAGTATGCTTATATTTTTTTCTATTTTGTTGAATATGGTCTGGTAGAATTAAATAAATTTCTTAAGATAAATGTAAGATGCCTAGATTGTTCAATCTAAGTAAAATTTCATTGTCAGGGTTCATTCTTTATATTAGATAGTTTCTTTGAACTAGGTATATATATAAAACTTTCATTTTCAGAGAGACAAGCCAATAATAGGAGTAATTGGTTTTGTTGTAATAAACTACTTTATTCATTTATTTCTTGAATAATACATGAGTAATACAGTGCACATTTTCAGCAGCTTTCATAGTAGTGGTTGAGAAATAGATTTATCAGCACTCATAATGCCTGAATGAACCACGGTATAGCAATAGCAGTTATTTGTTCACTATGTTAGCTAACTTACTTTTATAACTGCTTAGAAAATCAACATAAAATTAGTAGCTTGTGTGGCTGTTGCAATGACAGTGGCCTCAATAGATCCATATGTTTGAAAACTTCTTCCTCAGTTGGTGAAAATGTTTGAAGTGTTAGGAAGTGTGGCTTTGTAGGAGTAGGTGATTCATTAGGGGTTTAAAAAGACTAGAGCCGTTCATTCAACCATTTCCTATCTCAAGTTCTCAAGCTCTGAAGTCTAAATGGGGTTCAAAGTGAATCTGATCACTCAGAGCTGAAATGAGGATATTGGATCTCATCAGCTCTTGTCAATAGGCATCGGAAGCAATGTATTCATTCTGTCCATTCCATCTTCATTCCTTGCTTATTTGACAGTTGATATACTCTACCCCTTCATAGAGGTAGGTTTGCGGTTCCCTTTCCTTTTCTGGCTGAAGATCAGGGATTTCTCTTTGCTTCTGAAAGGTGCCTACCTACCTTTTCTCTCTTTTGTTCTCTCTCTCTCTCTCTCTCTCTCTCTCTCTCTCTCTCTCTCTCTCTCTCTCTCTCCCTCCCTCCCTTCATCCTTCCCTCCATCCCTCTTCCTAGAGCATTAATAGCCCTTCGAAGGCTGTATTTCAGATGTCTCTGATTTTACTTCTCACCATGAAAGGGAAAATCCTATTTCTACAACGCTCATAAGACAGGATTAGACATACACAGAAAACCTCTAATGAAGGCAAGTTGTTTAATTTCCCAAATTACATCATACCAATATATTTTGGCATGAAGGTAACAAAAACATAGGAATAATTACTGGAACAATATTTGGGTATATTCAAGAATTTTCTGTACTACAGTTAGCAACACCTCTCTTTTTAACTACTAAAAATTACTTTTAATATTTTGGAGAAAAGGGACAACAACAATGATATATAGAAATTTGAATTTTGTTGTTAAAAATGAAAGAATGTATGGATGTCCTGTATGCTTGCTTTTAAATAAAGGTATGGATATCAGTGAATGGATGATGAGAAAAAAGTGTCAAAGACATGAAGAATTTAAGAGGAATAAGTGACAGATACAGGAAGAAGATAAGACAGCCCCAGCAAGTACAATTAGATACACTTAAAATGAAGGTGTGGAAATGCCTAATAATCAGTTAAATTTATATGCCTGAAAAGGTTAAAAGGTACATAGATCTGAAAAACTATACACATAATAAATATAAGTGAGTAACATGAGCATCACCTGCAATCAACAACATTTAAAGTCATGGATCAAAAGATTCGCCTGCTCTCCTAAAGCAGAGAAGAAGAACACAGAAGCAGAAATCAGCTTATTGCAGTAAAATCAATAAAGCAGCTGAACCTATGAACAAGAGCAGCTCTTTCCGATGCCCAAATGGCGCTGTCAGTTGTAAGATAGTGCATCTTCTTGAGGAAGACTGCCATCTAACAGCATCACTGTTGACATTTGGCCTTGATAATTCTTTTTTATGTGGACTATAATAGTCTGAAAATTTTTTAAATATTGATATATGGCTACCAGTAGAAAATTCAAGACATTTTAATACTAATATAATATAACACACGCAAGATATAAAATTTTATAACTCTTTTGTTCCAAGTATTGTAGCTCAAGCATCCTCAGCCTGCAGGTGGAAGTCATCCCTGGATCCCTCTGTTAAATGACTAAAACATCTTCTATCAGCCTCCCAAGGTCAGGTGACTAGAATATTCCAAATGCTGCCTTATAGCATCTGGGAGACCATTCCTGACTGAGCACCAGTGATTTAAATGGCTTTCATGCTGATAAGGCAGTCAGTGAGTGAATATAATTGCAATTAGAAAACAAGCCCTGAGTATCAAGATACTCAATGATACATAAGATCTGGCCTGCTCAGACTGAGAATAGGAACTTCATTTGCCTCTTTTAAAAACATTGTTGTGTATTCATATTTAGTTCATGTAATGTATCTTCATATTATTCTTTTCCCTCCCCACTCTTGTCTCACATCCTCCCTTACCTCTCTATCTAGAACTTTATTTGTTCTTTCACTTTGTATTGAATATTCCTGAGCATGGTACCTACCCTGGAGCATGGTTGAGATACCCAGTGTTACTTCATTAAGGAAACGGATTTTCCATCTTCCAGCAGATTTCAGCTGTGAACAGTTCTTGGCTGTAATAATGGTGGGACTTCATGCTGTTTTGCCTCCTCCATGCTAGGATTTTGTCTGGCTTTAGCTTGTGCTGGCCACATTCACCGTATCTGGACCATTTCCTTGGGTTCGCCCATTACTTCAGGCTCTGGCAAGCTTTTTGCCTCCCTTGCAATGCCGTTCACATAGCCCCCTGAGCCAGAGAGGCGGTGTGATGTAGATATCCCATTGGGAGCTGAGCTCTCCCAAGTCCCTTATTACCTGCATGTTTTCCAATTGTGTGTCTCTTTGCTAATTACTCTCTACTATGAGAAGAATAGGAGCTTTTTCATGATAGAGAAACCTAGGAATAATAAAGAGCATAAATTTTCATCACAAACTTTGGATAAAGTAATGCAAGCTTTCAGCCAATGATGACACAGTTAATATTATTCCTACTCACAATGATCAGACTTTTTTTTAATATCACGCACCTAAATTAGGATAATATGTCTATGCATGGCCCTTTCTCACTTTCTCACCTTCTCAACGTTGTTCCTCTATCATGATTCCTTTTAAGAATGATCCTTATTTTTAAAAAATCTTCCTCACTGTAGATTACTATTGTGATAAAATTATTCAAGATTATGTGAAATCAATAATTGATCTCAGTAGTCAATAAATCTGAATTCATCTTATAATACTTCTATAAAGAATTATTCTCCACTTAGTGTTTGAAACAACGCAGATGTACACCCTAACAGTTCTGGAGCCTGGAAATTAGAAGATTTATGAAGCTAAATTCTAGTTGCCTTTCAGTCTTGAGTTCCCTCTGGAGGTCACAAGTAGGTCACCCTGCCTACTACATATTCTAAAGGCCTCCTCCGTTCCATTGCTCCTGGCCCTACATTTCCCTCCGTGGTACACAATCCATCATTCCAGCTTCTGCATTCTTCACCCATTTTCCTCTAATGACTTGAATCGCTTAACTCTCCAAAGGACTCTGCTGATTTCACTGGGCTGCTTGGATGATGCAGGATAACTCCCATCTCAAGATCCACAACTTGATCACATCGCGAAGATCTCTTTTTCCGTATAAGGTAATATAGGTCCCAGAGATTCATATGTAGACATCATAGGGAGCCCACTACTAATGTAAAAGTAATACTGCAACAATATGGTGGGCCCATGCAGGTTATAGGTGGGATCAAATAGGAAACATTAAATAAAACAGACATTTTATCTGAACAAAAGCCACGCTTTGGTCATATGATGTAGACCATCCTGCCATCAAATCCTCGATTCTTTGGCCTGAACTATAATAGGATCATTGGCCTTAAAAGAAGAAAAATGTGCTGTGGTAATTGCTGTTTCCTATATTCTCATTTTTTTTCAATCTACTAGAAAGTTTAATTTCTGGTACATTAGAGGCCATCAGGTGTTCTTTAAATGCAGCCTCTCCAGAAAATAAATTCTCATCAATACCATCTGGCAAGCGTACATTAACAAGGGAACAGAGTGGCAGACTCAACATGTTTCAGATATATATTTCATACAATATGATGTCAAGTTAAGCACAAATGTTTCTTATCTCTAGATTGAAAATGGCCAATGGAGGTTGCTTTACTGCCGCACATTCCATTATTAGCCATATGAACCTTGAAGTCAATTTGCTCCTTTTTGTCATCTGTGATCAGTTGCTAAACTATACACAACACCCATTCTACTCAGCACTGATGCAGGAAATAAAATGATTGCAACTAGAAGTGGGTTTTGGTGCCTAATACATATAAATGTAGCAAGAAACCATTAGACAATGAAAGTTAGCTCCCAGATGGTCCAACCATCTGGAACATAAATCCATAAAGGTACTTGTGTAGTAGTTTTGCAATGAAAAATCAGACCTCACTGAGAATTTTTAATGGGCACTTACGAAGTTCACTGTTAACATTAGTGTTGATAAATGACAATTATACCTACATATAAACTTGCATTCATCAAGGTAGTCTCTAGAAGCCTTGAGCTTCTACTAAAGGAGAAAGTGTATTATAAACTAATTGGTCTCAGGGAGAATGCTTCCAGCTGGTTTAGTGAAAATCTTTAATTCCATATAAGTATAGGAAATAGCATTCATCTATTTAGATTTTCTCTTGTTTTCCCATTTAAATCCCTCACAAATAGTAACTAAATGCTTGCCTTAATTCTCTCTTACAATCTCATTTCACAGCTAGGCGAATAAGATAAAGAAAAATGGTAATTTATTTTCATCCTTAAAGTAAATAAAAAATGGAGTCCCTCTGCTCTAATGTGATTCTCTCTGAAGCAGACTAGGAAATGAGAAAGGCTTCGTCTGCACATCATTGCAAAGGGTGTCCTCCTTAATCCCATTATCTCACACAGGAAGCCAACCTGCAGCATCCCACAGGCCCTATTGTACTAATGCTTCTCTCTAATGGCAATTTGCACAATGACTCCCAATTTATATTTGTAACATTCCTCTTGGAAACATTCAAGTGACAACTATTTGGAGACTTATTTTCTGCAATGTGTTTTTAGAAAACTGTATTCTCTTATGAATTTAGAGGCCATGGCAACAACAAGCTTATCTATATGCTGTAGTTTTATTTGCATATTTATGTAATTTTTAAACCCTGAATCGATTCCTTTGTTGTTGTTTTCCTTGGATTGAGAGTTGAAGAACTGAAGGGCTGACTTTCAGTGTGATCTGTCTGAGAAATGTGCAGGAAACAGCAGACAGATTGATTTCCTAGAAACCTGTCATAATGAGATTGCTCGGGATATAGGGCAAGTTTCGGGTTTATTCTTCATTGATCTCTGACTGAAAGCGGGGACACTGCTGCTCATGGAATTCCTATTATTCCCGTATTAGAAGTTACTTAGGCAACATGGTCTCCAGATGATAATAGATTCTGCAAGAATCTCTTTGTATAGACATGTACATATGGACATGTTCAGGGGCTTTCATACAATGCTTAACGTTGAATTTGCAACCCTATATTAAGCATTGAATTAAAAACTTACTAGTTATTGATCCATTGTGTGTTTTATTGACATAAATCCCTTACATGTCAAGCGTAAGCACTGCACAGATTATAGATGAATTACATCCCTTCATTGGTGAAGCCCAGCACTTCATCTTTGCCATACCTCTGTAATGGAGTAGAGTAAGTTATTAGCTGAATTAATGTTACAGAGATGTATATTCGAAAGTAAAATGGGATTCAAGATTTTGTCCATGAGTAGCATATTTAAATTCTGTTCACATTGAACTGCTACACATAATTTCATTATGGAATTTTAAATATCTTTTGTAGATATACTGCTTTTTAGCGTTAAATATGTCGTGTGAGTTCATTTTTAGTTCCCCGGTGCCATAAACTACAACAAAAGGCTGAGGGAGATTCTAACCGCACTAACGTTGTTAGAGAAATCATCATTAGCCAATGTTCTGTTTCAGCAGAGGATTGGGAGCTGAATTCCCATCTCCCTTTCTGTCTGTTTTTATCTGCCAGATGCATAGGATATTTCCCCAGGAAGTTTCAGTGCAATATGACAGAGGCAGAAACTAAATTAAGAGCCCAGGCTTTGGCCATGAGCTAGTACAAAATAGATCAGTCCAAATTTCTCCTATTCACCCTGGCAGGCCACTTGTGTATCTTTTTCTGATTGAAATTATAAATCTGAAATGAATACATTAAATTGAAAAGTACTCAACTCACTGCTGGACACTTTGTCACTCAAAAGGTAGAAAAAAAATACAGGATTTGACATGTTGCTTCCTTATACAGTGGGATGGTAAACTGACAATAATGAGGACTTGAACTTGATAGTATGTCTTATAATTTGTCTCGAGAGGAAAAAGTGTCTTGAGCTTTCATTGTTTCATATACTTAGTAGAGTATAGCTTCCTAAAGTAGCATAATATCAGAAGTTGCTATCCTTCATCATTTTAATATTATTTCTTCCACTGTGCAAATGAAATTTTTGTCAATATAGTACCCTTTTTACAAGGAAACACCCAGGCAGCAACAGAAACTTGGTTTCTAACGTCACATACCCTCTCATTATTACCATTACCAGTCACGTACACTAAAATAATTCGAAGATAAAGTCTGTTTATATGCTATATCAGTTTTGCACCATTAGAAATCTGCCAACTAGCAATGCCCATAAGTCTAGGGCATTCTTTCCTGAAGGGCCCCTCTCTGTTTCCCGCCATCTATGTTGACATAAATGTGTCCAGCCTTCTTTCTTGGGGATGCTACTGTCAACATTTTCTGTATAGATCCAGATTATTTTATTCCTCGATCAAATGATGTAATTTGTATTTCAGCCTTAACTGTGAAGCTTCTTCTACAGTCCCTAGTTCAATTTCTGTAAACATTTTAATGCGATAAAAGTATTTTATTGTTACTAATCTTTACTTTTAGAGAAAACAATAAATCAAGATGAAGAACTAAGTAATTTTTAGCTTCCTTTTCAAAGCTTTTAAGGTCTACAATTTCGTAAAAAACAACAGTGGCTAGAAAAGAAATAGAATAGGCTGTATCATAGCAGATATAAGAGAATAAAGGAGAATTCTGGGTGGTACCTCCATCCAGTTGGTAGGTTCCCATGGATGTGGTGTTCTATGATATTTTATTTCAAATATTTTAAGTATATACCATATTTGAAATAAATCCCACCTTTCATTGATGGGATAAATGTAAGCCTTTTATGTTTAACTCATTAGTTAAGCAAGTGTTTGAATTGGTTAACACAGAGCTCAATAAGTCCTCATCTATAACCCACAGATGTAAATAAGAAAAGAGGATGTTGTGTACTACGTGTGTGTGCAATAGTGAGCCAATAAATATTACAACTAATAGATTATCTATTAAACCAAAGTTAATATGACTGTAAGTACTTCATGTGATGATGAATCACACCAAGGTATAGAACCTATCATGTAACTACTCCAAAACATACATATACAGACCTCTTGAGACAGAAGTGTGTTTTAATATATTAAGAAAGACTATACTTCTTTTGTAGCATTTCTTGTAGATTGAATACAATTTTATGTTATTGTGTTGTCCAATTGTCTTCAGATTTCAACTGCAGGTAAATTTTGTCTTAGACTACATTAATCGTGAAAAATAAAGCTTTAAATTGTTATGGCTGGTGGAATATACCAACATTTGACAATGTATTTGGATGGAATATGAATTAGAAACTACACCAGTCATGTAATCATAAGAAAAGGTTATTCTCAAAACATTTTCTCTAGATTATCTCCAAGCAGAGCACATGTGTGTGAACTACTAACATGTGGGATTGGAAACACCTGGGCCTGATTCTCTCAGGCAAGGTCTGCCTTTATTTTCTTTACTTTAAAAAAAAACTTGGGTAACATTGTAATGATGAATAGATAGAAATGTGAGCTCTTTCCTGACACTGTCTGTCTGCTTCACTATAGTGCAGCTATTTAATGTCTCTAAAGTTTTAATTTACCCTCACCTCATCACTACTGCCCTCAGCTTCTGTGTCAGGAGAATACAGATGATGACAGGATAACATAATTCATTTGAAAAGTAACCCTGCTGGACAAGATACCGAATTCTATGCCCAATTACAAAATATTAGAGAAAATGTCATATATTTTTGCAGTGCATTTTCAATGGAGGCATGCAAAGTTTTGGAGCAAGCTGAGACAATATGCTTATTTTTAATAAGTATAAAACATCAAAAAAGGTTCTGTACCTTTAGTGACCAGAGTATGGACTACAATATCCTCAAGAAAAATTAGCCAATAACAACCATAATAGAGGCACAGTTACTATGTTTTAAGTATTGTTTTGCTGTACTGAATGCCCTGCTAGTATTTTTCTCTTGGAATCACCATCCAGGGCGAGTGAAGCGTTTTACGGCATGAACATCAGACAAAGAAAAGTGACAGCTGTAGGAGCATCTGGAATTAAAATTTCTTGTGCCATGGAAGAAAGAGTTTAGACTTTCCAATAGCATAGTTTAGTCATAAATGTTTGGCTTAGCTTGTGGTCCTGGGCCACTTAATTATCATGCTCCAAGTACACCTAAAATGGTAATAATCTTATATTCTGATAAAATTACAAGCACACTTGAAATGCATTATACATACTGATTGGTTATTAAATTGCCTTGGGTTTTTATAACTTTTTATTGAATTTGTTATCTTTAAGGAGGATGCCTATTTTCTTCTGGGAAGATTTTTGTATTAGACACAATTTAGTAATCCTGACTTAAAGTTTAGGAGACAGCAGAATACATATAGACTGAAAGATGAAAAGCCATGACTGACAAGAATGTCATAAGGCTGAAATCTGTAGGGGGAAACTGAGGAACTATAAACATAAACAGTTAGCCCGCATGCTCACAGAAATGAAAACCAAACTGAAGTTTGTCTCTGTCAAAGTGTGGCCAGTAGTACGAGGGTGTTCACAGATAACCAGAAATCAGTGGAAGGTGACCCTTAAACTAAAGCTTCTCTGTCAACACTCTCCTAGCCACTAGGTTTCCTAACCCGATTTTCCCAGACCATGGATAGTGCTGTGCTGTGTGGAGCCTAACCTTGTGCTGGTGACTATACAGTGTGCTTCAAGACTGCACCATACAATGGCTCAGTAAGGAGCTGGCCTGGCTACTCACTGTCATTGTCACAGGGAACAAGGTGTGTGTTGACATCAACAAGGCATCTTTAAAGGCTAAAATCAATTCAGGTCAGGTTTCCTGCTTTAAGGATGCTACCTTTTATCTGAATCATTTTCTTTGTGGTCATTTGACCAAGTTATTCTAATTGAATGACATGTTGTTTCTGTCATCTGTCTTAAAGAAGAAAATCCTCTTTTCACCCCACTGACCGAACATGCTATGAACCTCCATCCTCAATTTTTTCTTTTTCCTCGAGATAGTGCATTTCTAATTCCAGCTCTTGCTTAGAGGCAATGCAGTTACTTTACATCTATATTTAACTGGTTTTTCCCCATGAGTACCCTATTCACTGGTTGAAAAGGAAAAGAAATAAAAACTAAAGTTTTAATCTATTCTAAAGTGATTTTTCTTTTAACTCATCAAGTGTTATAATATGTAAGAGGATACAACTTTTGTGGGTAAAAAAAATATCCCATCTCTTATATCATAGCTTCTAAATCTTCTCCCCACCCCTGCTAGTCACTGGTATATTGGGAGAGAAAGGGGGACTTTGGTGGCCATACTGTGAGAGACGAGACAATGGGACCATGGGAATAGGCCTCTACTTAGAAGACTTGAGGGTAGTCCCGTTTATCAGACAAATTGTTGCTCATCCACTGCCATAATTGGCTGAACTCTGCAGTGTTGTATATTAATATGACCTAACTGCAGCCTTTACAGAGGTCTACCCAGTGTAAGCTGTTGCTTCTCAGTTTGTAATCCACACACCTCCATGCTTTCGAGTTAGCCCCAGCTTAGTTATAGCACTGTATTTTCTACCAAGTAGTCTCGTCCAATCTTCTAATGTGCTTACCCGACCCCGTTTGTGTGTTTGCTGTAACGTACAGTGCAGGGGCAGGAAGCTGGCGTAGACACTATCTGATAACTCAGAGTCCCCCTTACCTGGTTATTGTGTTGTGCTAATGTTCATGTGAAGGCATCAGTGGTACACATAAAATCCCCTGAGTGGAGGCTATTTGTGGGAATTCTTCAGGAGGACTAGAAGCATGGTGTCCTCAGAATCACTGTGTCCCTCACAGTGCTAATTCCACTTCCCCAAGATCCCCTGACTTCAAAAAAAAAAACCATCTTGGCCTATGAAAGAAAGATTGGCTACAAAGTTCACTAACTAAACCCATCTGTATTCTCAGTCGAATCCAAGCATGACTTTACCCATCATCATGTCTCACGACCTTCACTTTTAACAATTAAGGACCTAGTTTGAGTTACCAAATCTGAGAGTACATGTCAGTCTTTGTGAACTGTGGCTATATGAAATCCTTAACCCGTTCAGACATTTTTTTTCCTGAAAAATCTTAAGTTCTGGAAGGCATAGGAAGAAAGACAGAATATCCTTTTTAAAGTCCTGGCCTTCAGGAAAGTAGCAGTAATATATTTCTCTGCACTATGTGTTGAATTCCCTGAGCTTAAATAAGTCACCAGAACTATGTACTCACAGAAGCCGGAGAAGGGTGAAGAAACAGGACATGTTCATGGGCAACTTCTGCCCGTATACCACTTCCTTTTTGCTGTTTTATTTTTGCTTCTCTTAAATAAGTATCTTCAGAATAATCTGAAAAGCATTAGATACCTAAGAGAGTTAATGAATTTTGTCTTTTTAAAAATGGTTTTAAAATTAAAATGTGAATAGGTATTTAAAGTGCCCAGGAATTTTTATTCCTGCTGTTTATGTCGTAACCTCACATTACTCTCCATCATGTGTCTCGGAGCTGCTAATGGCTCTGGTTCAGACTCAGAAGCAGCTGCGTAGAGCTCAAGTAGTGGGCTGTGATGTGACACATCAGGACTTGGTCGAGCTATGGCTAAGACACATGGAAGTGGTGTCTTTCTATTCTTCTACTCAATGTTTCCTGTGCTAAAAGATAATTTGACCATACTGGGATCACATCACAACTATAGGTAAAGTGTATGATGCTATAGTATTTTAATACTATTTTCTCTACTTTTGTTTAAAACTATAGACAAACTAAACTGAGTGTGATGAATTTCTCTCTGCATAAGTTCTTTATGTCTCTGATAATGTCTGGCTTTTTTTTTCTACCAGATGGTATGTATGAACCGTGCAGCCAGTTTCTGTGGTGAGATTTCATCATAAAAACAAGCCCAAAAATTTCTGAAAACCATAAGAAAAATATATGTCACTTCATAAGCGTTTCCGTTTTTTTTTTTCTTTGTCCCAAGCTATGTAATTGGTAAATGCCCAGAACGTAAAGAGGAATGGACCCAATTTGAGTCTCAACTATCCCACTTTCTTATTTCTTAACCACCTCCAAGTTGTTCACTCTTTTAACAACATTGCTACTTTTTTCTTCTGAATTAGTAGTTCTTTCAGATGGATTAATTCTGAGGCTTAAAAAATGCATAAAGTAGCTGACATACAGCAAGCAATTTTTAGCTATTACTAGAATGTAATCTAGTGAGTACAGACATTCTCAGTTTTGTCATTACTGTATTTGCAGGATTCATAACATCATTTACTCTAAACTGGTACATTTAAGTACACATGTCAGTTAATGAAATAGTTATCACTTAAACAAACCCAGAAAGTGGGTAATACTGCATTAACTAGCCATTCTATTTTATTAATATATATTATAAGCTCTGTATTTCAGTTAGCATACTATAATTAACTGCTCTTACACTAAATTGTTTTTCTCCTGCATGATATGTGGAGGAGGATTGGAGCTGGCAGGCAGGGTACAGAATTTTACTGTTTTACATAACCTTCATAATTTTGTTCATTTCCTTGCATTCAAAATATCCATTATTTTTCTTTTCTCAAAGAGTGTGTGTTTATTTATATTATAATACAGCCTAATAAAGTACAAATAGGACATTATCACCAAAGTAAAGAAAGGAATAAAATACTCAAACCACCTGCCTAGCTGCTGTGTTTGAGCATTACCATTGGCCCCAAACTGCTGAATATTCCTTAATCTTTCCAAATGCCACCTCTCAGAGTTGGCCTCATTTCATGTCTGGAGTGCTAAGTTAGGTAGCCATCACCACAGAACTGGTAAAGAAGTAGTTGCATTCTTCCCCAAAGCCATCATTGTATCTGCTGCTCAGCCTTACATTGGTGCACAAGTGTTGAAATGCAAAGGTATAAATAAGCTAGAATGCAGTAGCTTGGAGTGGTTTAGAAGTGTACATACTGCACACTGCTTTAACCGTCCAAGTTTCCTATATGCTAATAAGCTGGCTATCAAATAGTTTAGTATAAAAGTCTAAGGAGAGAGGCATTAACATTTTATTTTAAGAGAAAAAAGTAAGAGACCCAAGTTCAGTCTGGTGTATTTTGTGTACTATGGGCAAAGATATGTCTATGTATGTCCAACAGTTATGACAAATATACCACTTTGGTCCTAGATGCCAGCTGTCAGGCCACATGCACACATTTTAGGAATGAGAGTAAATGGGTACACCCTGTGCTTTCTGCTCAAAATTGCAGTGAACATAAATTTACACTAAAAAATAAAGTCTTTTAACTATAAAAAACACAAAATCAGAACACATGTATAAAGTGTATTACAATACAGAATGGAGAGATTGCTCACTGTCCTCCACGGCCATGGCGGTAACTTCAATCGTCTTTTTGCTTTGCTTGCCACTGAGGTTTTGTAAACTTCCACAATAAATATGACTGAGGAAAGAATCAGTGTTCAAGGCGACTAGTCTGAGTAAACACTGTAGTCAAGCATGCTAGACAAATACTCATGGAACGTATCTGGAACTGTAAGACTAACCTTAGACCAAGTATAATTCAAAACATTGTTGGATATTTTCTACTTTATACCTGAGAGATGAAATCAGGATGCCTGTATCTGGGACTGAAGAATTAGCTCAGTCAGTAAGATTTCTTATTTTCAAAACCTTAATAAAATCATGGTTTTGCAGTCCATTTCTGGTTATAACCTATGTATTTCTTGTCACTGGTTTTTGGCTTCCAAACAATTAGAGTCTATGATTTTCTTGTAATAATGTGATAATGATGATGATGATATGATTTAACCATTCCTTAATCATATGTTTCTCAGTAATTTTGGAAGATAACAAAAAACAAACAAAAACAAAAAAATGTACCTGAAGCAAACATAACTAAGAAATTGACTTGATAAAGTAAATTTTGTGTATAATTTATATGTTATGGGAAACCTTAAGTGAAAAAAAAGTACATACATGAAAATCTACGAGTGATGGGGAAATAAGTCTTTTGTATTGCCAACATCATCTTTAATGTCTACAGTACACTTTACCCAAAAGTTGTCTGCACAGTAAATATATACGAAAGCGTTTACATTGGATAAAGTGCTTAAGATTGCCCATAAATTGTCACATAGTCATACTGACTACTTGCCCCATTGAAAGCAATAATTTGTATTACATTTTAAGGTAAAATTGTGTAAGGAAAGTAGTATTTTTATTTTGTGTAGAGGTGTGCCAGGAAGCAGACTCCCTGTTATCATTTCCTCCACTTAGATAGTAACTCATGTAAAATATATATTTATTCCTAGTTTACTGTGATAAATATATTTTCCTGAAAATTTAAATATCTACTTCTCTAAGTGAAAATGTGCATAAATATTTTTGAACAATGTGATTATAACCAGAAGATATTAAAGGGAGCCAAGGGGAAAGCCCTACAGACAATATGTACCACTGATTCTGTGACAGTTTGTTGTTCTAGCATTTCTAGTAGACAGGGAACACAGAATGATCTCTTACCTACTACACAGTACCTTCCCAAAAGTAACCAGCTGAATAATTATATTCAAGGAATGTATAAGGAAAGCATGATCCACTCTAGTTCCATAATGAATAAATCATTAATGTTTTCTACATCATCATATGCTTTTATAGGAGACATAGTTTATTCGATTGTTCTCCTTGGTTCAAATGAGAAAATTCATTTGAATTGGATGCTAACCAGAGAAATAAGTGTTTTCTGCATCTTTGCTGCAGAGAACAATTGAAACAAATGTATTGAAATTCATGACTCACACTTGACTTCAGGAGATATCAACTTAAAATTCAAGGGTGTAGTGGTGTGTTCAGAGGCAGTCTGAAGCTACGTGAATACACTTCCATCAATTAGAGACAAAGAAAAAGAAAAGCTTGAACTGTAAGTTTTTAACATGTAGCTACATCACTGTTTTTTTATGAAAATATAAATATTCTCCAGATTTTATATATTTATAGCTCATATAGTATTAGTCATAGAATTTGAACAGTAATACTTTTCTTCATATTATATAGAGATAGTTTTATTGCAACACAAATTTTATAAGTATAGAACTTCTATTAAATAGTGATCATGTGAAAGTTTTACTGAAGTTTTATGAAACTTTAGTCTCTAGAAGAATAAAATTGTCCTGTCATTTTTCTGAATAAGTATATTATCAAACTTGCAACAATGGTTTTCCTTTCCTAATGTAATATAATAAAATATTATTTATTTGGGTCTCAAATACATTTTATCATTACGGTGTTGCTAGCTAAATAAATGATAAATGATACATGAATAAATTTACAAAAGAACTAAAATAATTTTAAATTTAAGAGGAAATGTTATTCCGTACAACGAGTCCCGAAGCCACTGCCACAAAAGTATGTTCCCTTTCTTTCTCTCTCTCTCTCTCTCTCTCTCTCTCTCTCTCTCTCTCTCTCTCTCTCTCTCTCTCTCTCTTTCTATGTGTGTGTGTGTGTCTGTGTACCTCCTTCCATCTCCTCCTCTGTGCTTCCCTTCTCTACATTGTGTTTTGTTTTTAAGTGCTGGGGAGTAAACAGAGAGTGTGGCACATAGAGGATTAATGCTCTTCCTAAGCTATAGCTCCTACCTTAACCCCTTTTAAACTTCTAAACTTTCTAATGTCATATACGGTCTTGCTCTGTTGTCTAGGTTCTCTGGCAGGTCATGAACTTATGAACCTTCTGTCTCAGTAATTGGAATTAGAGACCCATCCTGCCAGCCCCAAATGTACTGGTAATTTATGGTAAAGCCATTACAAGAAACATTTGTAAAGTATATTCTAGTACTTTTCAAAAGATTTTTACAGAGCATGTTTTGAAAGTTGTCAGTATGAACTTCCTATTTGACTAATATAAAAAAGACCCCTTGAAAGAAGAAAGAATCATGATACTCAAATACACAATGGATAGGTAATCTACTGTGATAGTAATGTGGGTGGATGCCAATTCCAGGCCAAAACATACATGCATATCTTAAAATGTCAAGAATTTTATAAGGTATGGAACATGCCTGTGGGACCAGCAATCTGGAAACAGAGGCAGGAGAATCAAGCCTCTGTTCACTGAAATGTATCAAAATTACAACATCAAAATTTTTGCTATAAAATACCTTCGTGTTTAAACTTGATAAGACTATAAAATTTTACACTAATTCTCAACATAGAAATCTGCTTCTACATAGAGATTAGATTAAAGAAAACAACTAAATTGAGACCACACGCATGCTTAGAAGTTCCTCCAACATACTGAACACCTTTTAACAGAATACAATCCCAATAGAGAACCAGGACATTCAGAGATGCATAGTCCTCTTCATTAAAATTGATAAAAGTTTAATATCAGACACATTGATGTATATTGCCAACCAGGCAGTAGGTAACATACTGCAGGGGCAGATTATTTGTCAAATGATGACTGAATATTAGTTTTTAAAGAATTTAACAGTAAATATATTATTTTTCTTTTTTAAAAATATTTTATTAATTTATTCATATTACATCTAAATTTTTATCCCATCCCTTGTATTCTCCCATTCCTCCCTCCCTCCCATTTTCCCCTTACTCCCCTCCCCTAAGACTGTGACTGAGGAGGACCTCCTCCCCCTGTATATGCTCATAGGGTATCAAGTCTCTTCTTGGTAGCCTGCTATCCTTCCTCGGAGTGCCTCCAGGCCTCCCCATCCAGGATACGTGGTCAAATATGGGTCACCAGAGTTCATGCGAAAGTCAGACCCCACTCTCCACTCAACTGTGAAGAACATCCTGTCCATTGGCTAGATCTGGGTAGGGGTTCAAAATTTACTGCATGTATTGTCCTTGGCTGGTGCCATAGATTGTGCCGGATACCTGAGCCCAGATCTGCCCATCTTAATGTTCTTCTTATAGGTTCCTAGGACCCTCTGGATCCTTTTATTTCCCCATTCTCCCATGCTTCTCTTACCTAGAGACCCAATAGGATGTCCTCCCCTCTGACCTACTTTCCTGGTGAGTGAATACTTTCATGGGACATGCCCCTTGGGCTAGTGTCCACATATAAGTGAGTATATACCATTTGAGTCTTTCTGACTCTGGGTTAACTCACTCATTATGATCATTTCTAGTTCAATCCATTTGTCCACAAATTTCAGAAATTCCTTGTTTTTAACAGCAGAGTAGTATTCCATAATGTAAATGTACCACAGTTTCTTTATCCACTCTTCTACTGAGGGACATTTAGGCTGTTTCCAGGTTCTGGCTATTATGAATAAGGCTGCTATGAACATGGTTGAGCAAATGTTCTTGTTGTGTGCTGGAGCATCTTCTGGGTATATTCCAAGGAGTGGAATAGCTGCGTCTTGAGGAAGCCTTATTCCCAGTTTTCTGAGATAGCGCCAGATAGATTTCCAAAGTGGCTGTACTAGTTTTCACTCCCACCAGCAATGAAAGAATGTTCCTTTCTCTCCACATCCTCACCAGCATGTGGTGTCACTTGAGTTTGTGATCTTAGCCATTCTGATGGGTATAAGATGGAATCTCAGAGATGTTTTGATTTGCATTTCCCTGATGACTAAGGAGGTTGAGCATTTCTTTAAGTGTTTCTCCGTCTTTTGATATTCTTCTGTTGAGAATTCTCTGTTTAGTTCTGAGCCCTATTTCTCAATTGGGTTATTTGGTTTGGTGGTGTTTAGTTTCCTGAGTTCTTTATATATTTTGGATATTAGACCTTTGTCAGATGTAGTGTTGGTAAAGATCTTCTCCCTGTCTGTAGGCTGTTGCTTTGTTCTGTTAACAGTGTCTCCTGCCTTACAGAAGTTTCTCAGCTTCACGAGGTCCCATTTATTAATTGTTGACATTAAGGCCTGGGCTGTTAAAGTTCTATTCAGGAAGTTGTCTCCTGTGCCAATGTATTCCAGGCTCTTCCCCACTTTTTCTTCTAATTGATTTAGTGTCTCTGATTTTATGTTGAGGTCTTTTATCCACTTGGACTTGAGTTTTGTGCATGGTGACAAATATGAGTCCAGTTGCATTTTTTTACATGTAGATATCCAATTAGACCATCACCATTTGTTGAAGATGCTATCCCTTTTCCATTGAATATATTTGGTTTCTTTGTCAAAATTCAAGTGACCATATGTCTGTGGATTTATATCTGGGTCTTCGATTCTATTCCACTGATCAACCAGCCTATTGCTGTGCCAGTACTATGAATGGCCATCTTACCAAAAGCAATTTATAGATTCAATGCAATCCCTAGCAAAATACCTACACAATTTTTTAAAGACATTAAAAGTTCAATTCTCAACTTCATATGGAAAAACAAAAAACCCAGAATAGCTAAAACAATCTTGTACAATAAAAGTTCCTCCGGAGGAATCTCCATACCTGATCGCAAGCTGTACTCAAGCAGCAGTAATTATATTATTTTTCATATTGCTTTTTCTTGGATTCTTTCATTTTCCCCTTCTTTCTCATTACTTATTTTCTCTGACACAGTATTTCTTGACTTCTGACTCTCCTCCTTCCACTCCTCTTATTCCCTTCTACCTCCCCTCTCCTCTGATCCAGTGCTCCTGTTTCCCCTCAGAAAAGAACAGGCCTCCCAGGGATAGCAACTGAACATGGTATAACAATATACAATAAGACTTGGCACAGACCCTCATATCAATGCTGGACAAGGCAGCCCAGTAGAAAGGAGTGCCAAGAGCAAGTGAAAGGGTCAGACACACTCCAACTTCACTTCTAGGAGTCCCATGAAAAAACTCAAGCAAAACAACCACAACGTAAGCAGAGGAACTACACTTCAGTCTCTGTAGCCCATATGAGCCCGCCTAGTTTGGTCTGGGTGCAATGTTTCCATGTGTCCTAGACCCCTCTGGCTCCCACAGCTCTTCTTACCACTCTTCTGCAAGGTTCCATGAGCCATGCCTAAGGTTTGGCTGAAGGTCTCTGTTTCTGCAGAGCCATGCCTAAGGTTTGGCTGAAGGTCTCTGTTTCTGCAGAGGCCGCCAGACCAAGCCTCTCAGATCACTATTGGGTTGATCATTGAACTAAGAGTACAGCAGAATACATAATCAATCATAACATTGACTCTTTTTGGAAGTCATGATTTGTTCTGTCCTAGGTCTCTGGAATATCTAGTTTTGGGTTCCTGGCCATCCAGGCAGCGTCACACATGACTTCCTCTCGTGGCTTTGGCCTCAAGCTGGACCAGTCTTCAGTTGACCACTTCCACAAATTGTGAAACACTATTGTTCCAGCACTTCTTATAGGCAGGAGAGATTGTAGGGTGCAGGATTTTTGGCTGGGTGGTGGTTCCAGTCATACCACTGGAAACCTTGACTGGTTACAGAAGTATGCCACTTCAAGCTCTGACTCCTCTGTTACTAGGAGTCTTTGTTAGGTTCACCCTCATAGGTTTCACGATGTTCCGCTGCATTAGGTTTCAAATTACCCAAGTACCCCCAATTTCAGTCATCTCTCCCTTTTTTTCCCCTCCTTCCCTCTCCTATCTGATGCCTCCTGTTCCCATTCCCACCTACCCCAAATCCACCCTCAGAATCTATTCTGATTCTCCTTCCCAGGGGTACTCATTTATACATTGCTTACTCCTGGGGACAATTGATTGGAGTTTCTTATCATTAAATTAAAATTGTGATATTTATAAATTCATATATATATATATATATATATATATATATATATATATATATATATGAATTCTTTCACTTTTTGTTGAAAGCCAAAGGGATATTTTTCAACATGTTATAATTTCATATCAGGACTCACAGTTTATATACTGCATTGGTTTACCCAAAGTGATAATCAGGGCATCATCAAATTTTATAAGTTCATATGTAAAACAAAGAATAATTTTACTATCTTCAAGGTAATTATGGGCAGTATAATTACACTAATTTACCCATACAGCTGTTGTAATTAAATACTGACATAGATCTTAGAACAAAGAAGCTTAGTTATATACTCCAAAATCCATGGTACACATTTCCACAATATTTACACCAATCTTATACCGAACCAAAAGACTCATTTTATTGACTCTTTTGCAGCTATGATCAAAGGAAACAAAGCTGGGCAACTTTTAGACATTCTTTTTAAAGTTAAATGCTTCCTTTCATGTCTTTATTGACATCCTACTTTTCCTCAAGTAATGTCAAAATGTCCCTAGCTTATACTGTCATTTTGTACCATGCACACAAGTAATTTTATTTTAACTACAATTAAATTATCAATAAACTATACATGTTGTAAAGAAGTAAGTTGCTTATGATTTATGATGTCTCATACAACTCATCACCCTACTCATAGCCTCTTTTAGCCATGACTCCCTTTATTAATTTGTTACAGTTGGCAGGGGTCATCGAAAGGTTAACTGATGACAAAGTTTACAAGTTTGAAAGTGTTGCTGAGATTTAAACCCAGGGCAGACTGATTTTATGTCTTAGAACTTAACCACATCACATTTAAGACTTCACATATTTATGTTGTGGATTAAACGTGTAGCAAACATCAATTTGCCTTATTGCTGTCACTTATCAATGTTCTTAAGAAGAATACGGCATTGTTACCACATATTAGAAGGTTTATGGCCTACAGGAAGGGGAGTTAGAAGAAAGAGACATTAGCAAAAGGATCTGTAGTAATTTGGAGCTTGTGAGTATGAAGTTTGAGTCACCAGAATGACAGCCAGGTGGCAAAGCACAATAGGCAACTAGATTGTGAGTCTGGATTCTGTAGCTTCCTAAAGGTCAAAGCTCGATATATACATCTGTGAGTTATCTGTGTAGAAGTGATAGGAAAAACAGTAGAAATGTCTGAGATCATCTAAAAGAGGAAACAGCAAGGTAAGATGAGGCAACTTGTTCTTGAAAAGGGTTTCACTTAAGAAAGGTGGAAATGAAGTGGAGAACAATGATGGCTGAGATCATTTGCAGAATCGTACTGGGAAGTGAGAAGAGGAAGAGGAAGAAGAAGAGGAAGAGGAAGAAGAAGAGGAAGAGGAAGAAGAGGAAGAGGAAGAAGAGGAGGAGGAAGAAGAGGAGGAGGAGGAAGAAGAGGAGGAGGAAGAAGAGGAGGAGGAAGAAGAAGTAGTTCTGGAATCACCAAGTGTAACAACAGTGTAAGACGGAGGCAGAATGTGCTACGGAAATGGTAGTGGGTAGCACGGATGCTGAGACATCAGAGAGCTACTGAGTCCTAGATGAAACAAGCAGGTTTTTTTTTTCAACTTGTAAATCAAAACACTGATTGTGATTGTTTGATAAATATACACACAGTGAAGAATTAGAAATGTCAACTCTCTGTAGCTACTACAAGAGGAAAGAATGCGTATATACGGGCATATGTCTTAGTGTGAAGAATCCAGATGTATTTGCTATTTATCGTTTTTGCTTAGATTTATAAAAGTACTGTGGAGAAATTTGACTGTTAGCTAAGAAAAAGAGTAGGTCAAAAGTATCATGAAAATGAAAATAAGTGAAAGCTAAGTGGGACTCGTGAGGAGTAAGGTTTGGAAGAAGCAGATGGTTCAGCAAGGAAAGTGTCAGCATTGGTGGGACCTGTGTCAGGATTCCAATCACGCGTATGGAAGCTACGAGAAGTGAAGGCATCTGTGACCCTACGGGTGGGTCCAGTGCAGACTGGCCCGTTTTTGAAGTTGATTGGCTACTCAACTTAGCCAGTTAGTAAGCTCCACATTGAATGAAAAACCTTGTCTCCAGAAATAAGTGAAAAAGGATTAAGGAAAGCATATGGCTATTTGTATTTTGTTTACTTCACGTTTGCCAAATACAAATTGCCAAATCACTATGAATGTAACATTTACATAATTCCTGGTTGTCTCGTGGTTCTTCCTGCTGTTTGTAGTTTATTTTATCCATGTGTAATAATACAAATGTATTCATTAAAAAAGAAACATAATAAAATTGCTAAATCAAAAATAAAAGAAGAAAAAGAAAAAAGCATCTGGCATCCATTCCTGATCTCCACATACACAGGTGCATGTACCCATCTGCCCATATACACAAGTGAACTTATATGAGACTCCCATCCCCACACAAATTACTATGGATAGAAAACTGTGTGCATTTATACAATATAATATCGCTCAGCTGCTATAAAGAATGACATCATGACATTTGCAGGCAAAAGTACTGAACTAGGAAAATGGTCATAGAACAAAATAGGAAAAAGAGTAAGAAGTTGTCTTTTGAAAAAATAAGATAATTCTCCTTCAGGCATGGGAAAGAAGGGTAAGACACATGGGGCTAAAGGACACATCAATAGAAAGTCTGTGGTTATCTTTGAAGCCTTGTTTTCTTTTCTTTTTTTTCTTTTTTTTTTTTTTTTTATGTTTAGGAAGTGTTTGCAAGTATCCTATGGTTTTAGGATGACTAAAAATATGCTGTTTGCCCTCTTAGTGCAAACAGTTCTGGAGTTTTTAATTTTATAAATACCTCACATTTTCTATATTTATCCAGACATACAACCTGCCCCTCTAATTAGGAAGAGAAATATTCACCTCCAAAAGCAATTAATGTTTAATTTAAAATATATTTCTTTTTTATAAGAGTCATTATTTGTACAGTGTTCTGCCTGTCTATGAGCCAACAGGCCAGAAGAGGGCACCATATCTCATTTTAGATGGTTGTGAGCCAGAATGTGGGTGCTGGGAATTGAACTCAGGACCTTTAGAAGAACAACCAGTGCTCTTAACCTCCGAACCATCTCTCCAGCCCCTAGAAGCTGTTTCAATACATGTGAATTTTTAAACACTTTAACTTGTTTTTAATATCTTCACTTAAATAGACCTGTTATACTGTTTATCTAATAAGGGATTTTATGTTTCTTATCTCTTTGTTTTTCTAATCATACATAAAATCTGTAGCACAATTTTCTAATAGAACTTCCAACTAATTGGCTACATCCATGATCAATTATTTAAATATAAAAAGTGTCAATATTTTTTAAAAAAGAGTTACCAAATTGAAAGCTATGTGTCGTTGAGTATTTCCCCATAACAAAAAATTATATAAACACACAAATACTTCCTATATTTGAAATTTAGTCTTAAATATTACACATATGTGCAGATGCATACACACACAAACACACATACAATTTCTTTTGTAGGAAAGGAACAAATTAAGTTGTTAGAGATAATTTAATAAGACTAAATATAATATTGTATATTTTAGTCAAATGGAAAAACTTTCCAACTCAATACTTTTTATTTTAATTTGTAATAAACTAGTGGGGGAAATTTTTATTTTGAAGTAATAAGTGTAATCCAGGCATGAAGTTCGGGTTTTCAGCCTTAGACTGCAAAGGCCTTTAGATGTTGAGCCATCCGCTGAACCAAGAGGACATAGTACAAGAAAAAGAACATCTTAGAAAAACACAGGAATTGCTGGTCCTACATTATTTTGCGACTGATTAAGTGAGAAGGTTGACTGTAAGAGGCAGCACTCAGCTGCTCATCCAGGCCTCGAAAGAGAATTAGACTGCCACTGTCCATGGACCTTGAATGAGGAAATGAGGGAGCCAGTGTGCAGATTCTGCTTTATACCTATAGAGAGTCCAAAACAGGAGCACAGGTATGAGTGAAACCCCAAGCCTCTATCATGTTCCTTCCCTACCTCTCTTCCTCATTCTGTCTCTCCCCCCGGCCCCTTCTCTCTTTCAGTCTCTCTTACTTTTCTGTCTTTCTTTATAAGTCAACTACAGTATGTGAGAATTGAGAAGTTTGTTAAAGGACTCCCCAAACTGTGCTTGTAAACATATCCAATAAACTCAAAATATATGGGGCTAGAACGTGGAGAATGTTAAGGAAATCAGTGTTAGCTTTCAGTCCCATTTCAAATGAATTGAGCTATTAAGAAAAAAAGTACAGAGCGACAAAGGAAACATTCTGTCATGGAACAATGTCAATGTGTTCTTGACTGACATAAGCAAATTGGAACTCTAAGAAGGATCAAGGCTGCAAATGGCTTTGAAAGCCATAAATTGTAAAATCAATATGCTAAGCTATTGGAAGCTGTTGTGAAAAGCATGGAACTGGAGCACTCTAGGATCCTGCCTGGCACTCACCAGCATTTACTATCCACTTCCTATAAATTAAAATTAAACAGTTTCTTTTTCTTCTTGCCAAATAGGCTTACAGCTCTCTCTAGAAATGGGGACATTTCTTTGACTAATAGGAGAAAGGAACTAAGAATGAGAGAGAAAGAGAGAAACAGACAGAGAGAGAGAGAGAGACAGGGAGAGAGAGACAAAGAGAGACAGAGAAACAGAGACAAAGAGAGAGAGAGAGACAGAGACAGACACAGAGACAGAGACAGAGACAGAGAGAAGCATTATTAACACAAGAAGCAACCTTACTTTTAATATTTTAAAAAGACAGCTGAGCAAAGCATTCCTTCTAAACCCAAATAAAAACAAATGCTCATGAAAGCAGGGATTGAAGTGTAACAATTTTAACATGGAATATGAAAAAAAAAAATGAATGCCGTGAGAGGAGGTTGAATACACAGAGAGAAAAAAGAAAGAAGTAGGGAGAGAGAAATAAAGAAGAGGATTATGGAGGAGAAGTGAATGAATTCTGGAGTAACCCTCATTGGGTTAATGTTGTAGACACTGTTCATATGAAGGTCAGCTCTGTTCTGAGCAGGAGTGAGGTCAGGTTGAACTGTGCTTTTTTACCAATCTACCCAGGCATTAGGCTCATCAACAGTGACCTTCCACTGCAAGTGTTGAGCCATGTGGAAACACTGTTGGCAAGTAAGCAACACCCCTACCCACTATCTCTGACATAACTGACAGAACAAATTATAAAATAGTGGATCCAAACCTCATTTCCCTATGGAGACTTCATCTTAACTAGGGCTTCCTTTGAGATGATATGCAAAGGACCTGAAGTAAACTCCAAAAGCACAATAAATTTTCATTATGAAAATGTCCATGTAAATGGTGTTAAGTAAACAAAAGAACCAGGGAAATGTTGTGCAATTTTTTTCCGTAGGAGACATATTGTATTAGAAATTATAATTTTTAGAAATTATATTGTTTAAAAACTGAAATAACACTTATAAAGTAAAACAAAATTTGTAGTTGATGTAGAAAACTAAAGCCATCCTCATTTCTAAAATTTAACCTACTAATTCTTTGTCCTTTTTATGAAGAATTTTAGATATTTGTATTTGGAAAAAACATAAAATTTGAAGGTATCATATTAGTATTTTAAATAAAAACAATATACATGGAAGAATACAGGATAATTAACAAAACTTTGGGCCTGATGCATATAAATTAACAACAAAGTATAACTTCTAGAATTTTTAAAAAGCCGATATTCAAAGAAGTTTCTCTAAGTAATCTGTCCAATTTTCTCCAGCCATTTCAGAGTACAGAATGTTAGATAATTGGGATAAATCAGCAATTGCAGCTAAATGCTAACAAGTATCCTGATTAAAATTACCACTCTGCTAGAAATGCATTCAGTCTTTTTAAGTATGTATTAATATTCTGTATATTAAACATATGGCAAAAGAAACCTCTATTCCCATTTACAACAATTTATATTTGTATATCTAATGCACTACATCAAAAACACATAGCATAAAAGGGAACTCATTCATACAGAGAAAATTGGCTTATGTTTCTGGGGAATCAGGCTAAGTCACTGTAATCAAATATTATTCAGTTAATTTACATAGCCATAATCTATATGTGTAAAAATTATATGAAATACCACACACTACTTATGTATGGTACATATAGTATACACATTAAGATTACTAACTTTAGCACAAAATTGATTCTTTGACTTTATTGGCTATTTTTAAAATGACATTCATGAAATTTATGAATTTGAAAAGTAAACTTTAAGCTTCCTTCCTAATGAAATGTCATCCTGATGTATTGCAAATAAACAGTATCATAGAGAATCTCATGACCACTACCAAGGTCTTTGTTGCTCCCGGGCTCCGTGACATGATGCCCATCTTGCTGACGGAGGTGTATTATCTGGAGGTCTCTTCCAGTGTTGCATTTACAGTGATTTCTAATGTGGTTAAAATGCTTTCATTTCAATTGTTCTAATGCACCCGATTGCGTGCTTATTAAATCAATGCTAATCTTGAAGTGGTGGCATTTTACATAAAGAATCCGAGGCTTTCTGTCCCACCCCAAAGGTACAAAGAAGGGCAGCTGTGGTTTGAATTAATAGTTATGTGGGATTTGGAATTTTAAGAAATTTGTGAATATTATTTATATGTCTATTGTGGTTGTTCTACAATAATCCTAACGTAATTGCAGAGAATTTCTTAAACAGTTTAAAAATGGTGCTTTAACATCCGTTTCTATGAGTCAGACATATTTGTGTGGATAGAGGAAATTCATTTTGTATCCAAAGCCAAACAAAAATATGTTATTAAAGTAGGATCAAAAAGTAGAGTTCACATTGGCCAGGATCCTGGGATAATTCTGCTTCTGAAAATAAATGGCCAGATTCTGCCTTCAAGCAGAGAACACAAATCAGTGATTTGTGTCATAGCCTGTTGCTCTTCCACTTGGGTACAAATAAATCACACCATATTTTCCTGGAAATCTCCCTGATATCATGAAAAGAGGCATAGTGGTAACATTGGATCAGCGTGTCACTGTACCAGTCGTAGTGGTCACACATGGTTTTAAACATCATTTTAACACTTCACTCCTTGGTGACTTAAATAGTTATTTGACCCAAGCCAAAGCATTATCATGTAATATTTCAATGAAGAATCATGATTCTATACAAGTAAATTTATAATCGAATTCCACTGTCACTGGATTGTTTCATATGTTTGTATTTCAGAGAAGGAATGCATAGATTTAATGGAAATATGGAAGGAGCGTGTGACATCAGCATGATGAAACTCAGAGTGAAGGCCATAATGCATTCTGTGGATCGCATAAAGTCTCCAGGGCTCAGGTTTTTTATGCCATGCACCATTAGGCTCTACTCAGACTCTTTAACACTACCTAGACGTTTTCAAAAGTGTTGATATCACAAAGGAAATGGGAAGTATCCAATAAGAAAATTCTTTACATAAAACAATATAGACAGCTCCAGAAATAGTACTTCTGGCCTTACTCAGCAATTGTCACCAGCACCTTCTGCAAAATTCCAGTTAAAACAAGTAAATCTTCCATCTCACTGTTGAAGTTACACTGAGATTCAGTGAATGAGCGGACTAAGAACCTACTCCAAAACCCTCGCCCAACTGAAAGGAGGTGCTCCTGTGCCTTCTTTTTAAGTAGAAACTTGCCATCCAGGTTTCTAGCATTGTTTGGTGAGTTGAATGAGAAATTTCCCCAATAGACTCATCATTTGAACCCGCTGTCACACTTGGCAGTGTTGTTTTGGACCTTGGGGAGGTGTCGAGGGGTGTGGTTTTGTCTCAGAAGGTATGTCATTGGCATCGAGATGAAAAGACTTGGGGCTCTTCCATCTTACTTTCGGGTTCATGCTTGTGATGGGGGTGTGAGCTTTTAGCTTTCTACTCCAAACTACACGCCTGTCTTTCGCTAACCCACTTCCCCAGAGTGATGGACTCGTGTTCCTCTGGAGACTTAAGCCACATACACATTTGCTTCATTTCACTTTTTCCCTCTACATGATGTTTTATCATAATCACAGAAAAGCAATTACTGTAACAGGGATAATTGTATGCTCCCAAATCTTAAAATCTGAGAATTTCATTAGATATGTACCAATGATATCAGTGATGGATCATGACTCATATTTGAGGAACATGAAAATATGTCCAATGTTGGGCTCAATTAGCATGAAGAAACCACTGAGAATAAGAAAAGCATTGCTGTAGTTTGAACATATGTCCAAGTGCACATTGCAATGGCCTTGTCATTTGGCAGTCTGAAGAGATGGACATTTAAGAGGTGAATAAATGTGGGAGATTTGCCCTCATACGTGGAAGAAGCCATGACCATGGGAACTGGGTAGATCTCACGAGAGGGCTTTCCTGAAGCTTGCCTGACAGCGCCCTCTAGGTCTCAAATTCACTCACTAGCTTTCTTCTCTTATTAAAAAATAGCAGTCCTTTACCAGATACAAGCATCAAATTCTAGGCCGTGTAGGCCTCTAAAACATGAGAAAATATTTCCTTTAATATTTTTTGAGAATGTCATACATGTATAATCTTACACCATTTCCATCCATCCCCCTCCAACTTCACCCATGCCCCCTAATCCATCTAGAAGGCTTGGTATCTTGTTCGTGTGTGTGTGTGTGTGTGTGTGTGTGTGTGTGTGTGTGTGTGTGTGTGTGTGTGTTAGAGAGAGAGAGAGAGAGAGAGAGAGAGAGAGAGAGAGAGAGAGAGAGAGAGAGAGAGAGAGAGAGAATACAAAGATTCTGCTCTTACATACATATGTTTAGTGCTGACCACATAGGCCTGGAGAACCTGTCAACTAGCTCTTCCCTGAGGGAACCTGATTCTCCCTCTTTTAGCTTCCTTGGTTGTCTTCAGCTCTTTATCTATGGAAGTGGCCCTCTAAGAGTTTCCCCATCTGTGTTAACCGGTGTTTCACTATGGAGGTCTTGTATTTGAAAAATTATCCAATCTATAGTTCTCTGTTACAGAAGTCAAAATAAATACATTAAATATATAAATAAGCACATAAAAGAAAAACAAATGCATATGCCAGTGTGAGCTTCTCTATGGATGATGCACAAAGTAGCTGTGCAGGGCCCAGAGAAGCAGCAGCACTGCATCACTATGCAAGTGCAGTGTCTGTGTATGATGCAGGCAGCCTGGGAAGATGAATTTTTCTAGTAATAGAAAAATGATTTCTTCCTTTGGAACTTATGTTGTATTGTAGTTGGTATTCTACCATTCATAATCAAGGGTGATTTTTTTTTTTTACTTGGCAGTGTGGTCTTAAGATATTTGCCATGAGCATATGGAAAAACTAACCTACATTCTGGCTATGTCACACAGAAAGCTTTGTGGAGATCATCACAGGAAACAGCAATCTTTCTTCAATGTAAAATGCACAGAAATAACATTATATCCAAGCAGAGTATCTGTAGGTTTATTTTAACAGTTATAAACAAAAAATTAAAGTGTGATTTGTATGAATTCTTTCATTTGTTTAATTTGCATTCTAATTCTCATCACCAATATTTAATTTTAGAAGCAATTAGGGAATGTTTGAAAGTTTTACTACATACTAATGTGATTCAAGCAATTAGATAATTGCTGTAAATAATTTCAACTTCACAATGATGCTTTATTATGTGTTAATAAAATACTTACAATGTTAAGAAATTTCAAAAAAACATGAGTTTTAGATTAGAACTTTGATAGTATAATTTAGGTCTAATCATAGTTTTCAATAACAGTGCCATACAAATTATCAGTCTTAATTCTCTGTTTCTAAATGTAAAAATTATTATCTTTGTGCCAAGCACAATATCTTGGAAGATATCAGGTTTTGCCAGACCACAGTATTTAATGGCCATAAATAAAAAAAAATAGTATTTATTTTTCTAGATCTTAAAACATCTCAATTCCCTTTTCTACCCATTCTCATAAAACCCAAAATACAAAATATTACAAGCATATATTCTCTATAGTAGCATAAAAGTATACTTTGTTATTATTAATATGATACCTTATTTGGAAAGATAAATTAGGACTAATGAATCTTGAACTGCTTATTTAGAAAGTAGCATGTACCATTCCAGAATTAAATATCACCCCTTCACTTTAAACTACATGTATAAATACAGTGCACACACATGCACATGTGAATACATAATCATAGTATACCCATATTGCTCTGACAAATTATAATCAATTATGTGGCTTCTAAAATATATATTTGTCACTGTTCTAGGGAACTCAAGGCCAAGATATATATACACGTTCAGAGTTCACCACAGGTATTTTTTTTTTTTTTTTTTTTTTTTTGTTCATGGAAGGGTCCATCTCAGTTCAGCTTATGTACTGGGAAGGTCAAAGCAGTGCTTTGTAACCTTGTTTTTAATATCAATTATACCATTAATGAAGACTCTGCCCATATGACCTAATAGCCTTCCAGAGGCCCTATCTCATGACTTCATCACCACGATGATATGAATACTTTTAAAGTGGGAATAAAGTTTCCACATATGATTTTAGGGTGGCCGAATCCTTCATACTATGCCAATATGTGTAAAACATGTAAATATTTATGTAAATACCCATATTCTTATATATACATATTCTGTGTTTATGGTAATACATTTACTCAAAACCATGCATATATATTCATATTTATACATATAAATCTAAATACATATATTCACATTCATGTAAACACATATTTATGCATAAATATGTTAATGTTAATGCATATTTATATGCACACATTCATGTACACATATGAGTTCTTAAACATTTATTTAACCATAATTCATATTTATGCATACTCATCTGTATACAATCATGTATAAATATGTACATGTATATATGTGTAGTTACATACACTAATGTATGTACAATTTTGTTCACATATATACATTTGTATATATTCACACATTCGCATATATTCACATTCATGTATTTTATAAATACATATTAATATGTATTTATGTATTTTTATAAATACATCCATATACATGTATTCACAAACATCCATATCTCTGTATATATATATATATCTCCTGGTGTCTGCCATCATCCCATAATACTTCTCCTCACAGGATCATTCAAAACAACCTGTGAAATGAAGATTAATGTTTTCTTTCTTAAAACTGGAAAGGAAATTTTAGGCAGACAGATGTGTGATATTATCTGCCAAATGCAGAACTAGGCCATTGAATCAAAGTCTGATCACTATGAATATAGTAATAAAGTTGTTATTACCCCCAAAGAACATGAAATTCAGTTGGGTAGACAAACATATTAAGAAATTATATACAGTTTCATAAGGCATTCTCACAGCACAAAAGAAGAATGCAAATACCAAAATGGAAAACATGACAGGAGACATAATGCAGCATTTCCTTCCTAGGGACGAGAATGATCTGCATCAAGACCTTTAAAATTGTACATAGTGTTAGGAATAATGAGGAAAATACAAGCTACGACTGTAGGATTGCTGGTGAAACATAGCAGTTCTGAAAAAATTGATAATTTCAGTATATGAAAAATGCTCACTGTCACTAATCAACATGAAATATGCCGTCAAAGTAGCAATGAAATGTCAACTCATTCCAGTTAGAGTAGATACTGTAAAAATACTACCAACAAATGAAGTGAGGACACAAATAAAGATCTCTTCTACACTGTTGATAATAATGGAAATTGCTGTATCCACCATAGAAACAGTATGGCAATTTTTTAAAAAACAAAACTATATTAAAAACTAAAAATAGAACTGCCATATTACCCAGCTACAAAAGAAATGAAATAATTTTGTCAAAAGATTTCTACCTTTCTAAATTTATTGGACTTCAATATAATATACAAGGTATAAAATCAAAGAATCAACCAAGGTGTACATCAAATAGATAATATAATGAAAAAATGTAGGATGCATGGCCAATACACAGATATTCACCCAAAATATTGAAAAAACTGAAACTCTGTCTGCAGCAAAGTAAATGGAGGGAGCTGTCATATTAAGTGAAATAAACCAGTCATAAAAAGATGGATACTACATGTCCCCACTTCCAGACTCTTAAAAAGAAAGCCACTGTCTCAGAAGAGAGTGGAATCGCAGTCACTGACCTTAGGAGGCAGAAGGTGGAGGGGAAATAAAGACGGTTCAAATAAGGGCTACTGCAGGAGTTGAATAGGAAGAATTCCTTAAGATGTTCTGTAGCACAGTAGAATTTGAACAAGACCAAATGTTGGCTTACATGCTGTTTATTAGCACTATATTGTATATATATATATATGTTCATAAAAGTAGAAATTGTTACAACTGCTTATTAAACACTCATATGTACTTAAGAAGCCATAATCCAGAATATACATAGGTCCACAGGAACTCAGGTCATAAGTTCTTTACATGAGAAGCACTCAAAAACATTAAATAACAAACATTTATGTAATGGAATATTAAATAAACATTAAAACTACTGACCCACAGCTCATTATATGAAACACGAATTGGTCATATTAAGTAGTAAATCTATAAAGAACCATTAGCCACAGATAGGTTAATATTATTTTAGGATGCCTTTAAAAACCAAATGTAAATGTATTTTAGGGGAGTGTCTATATGAGGTCCAAACTATATATTTTCAAATGACAAAATGGAAAGAAAGAAAAAACGAATGAAACTGTTTGGTGGGAAAGTAGAGTCTAGGAAGAGAAATCAGGTGTGTCTGAGGGGCAGGAATGCACCCAAGTTAGCTGAATTTGGTGTGTTTTGCATCGGAATGTCTTGTAGTTAAGCATGGAGTCCAATGTTTTTCTGATAATAATATCATGCTATGGAGAATATAGTTTAAGTACAGTACTTATAACAGGTGAAAACTGTTATATGAAAAATAACATACTGATATTTGAATAATACGTAGAAAAGTTGCAGCTTCCTAAATAAAATGACATAAACAAGCTATAAGAAGAAAATCATATAATAAGTGCCAAAACTAGATAAGACATGAGTCTATGTAGGCAGATTACTTGTATGAAAATAAATTTTATTTAACTTACAATTTCATCAGTGTCCCAAGAAAAGGACTGTCTATGCAGGTTTAAAAATATTCTATTTCTCTACTTGATGACTCTGCTGTGGAATCAAATTGACATTTTAATCATGTAAAATGAAGGTAGGGAGTATTCTGAATGCAGTTTAAATTCTGAAGAAAACTTTTTGCATGGCACACTATTTTGTTTTTCAGGGCTCTGGGCTAATGCATCTTCATAGGAAATGATTATATAGTGGCATTTTGAAGTAGATAACATGTCTTAAAATGGTCAAAATATATGTAAATCAGTGTATCAAGTAGGATCTAATGGAACCATTTAAACAAGCTCGTTGAAATTTGACCCATAATTGTGATTGTACCAGTGTGCTGTCAGTTTTGTTTCCCACTGCTAGTTGATCACAAGGGGACATAAATAGCCATGAAGTGTATAATTGGGGCTGTGTCGCCATGAGCAGTTATTTAAATTCAGTTTCTCCGTGCTTCCCTGAAATCATGTATATCAGTAATAATTAAGCTAGGAAATAAGTACATGCTTTGCAAACATAATCGTGTCTTTATGACGAGTGCTAGGGTTTTTTTTCCCTCTTCCCTGAGCCATACTAACCTGCAAATACTTTGCCTTTACATTTTACAAAAGCTAACATTTAAGACTGTTCTATAAACAGGAGATAATTTGGGCTTGTTTTTAAGCACTGTCTTGTTTGAGGGGAAAAAAAGATGAGATTAAACATTCTATTAAGGAAAGGGGTGTCAAGAAACCGCTCAGATATTTTAAGGATGGAATGCCAGTGTTATCCCTTACCCCAATTCAATGTGATCAAGCACTCCACTGAGACCTCCTTTATCACTGTGAGATAAGAAACATGCCTGTCAAACCAATTTGCCAGGGTCACTGTGTGCCTTTTCAATCAAGAAACTTGAGGCCATAATGGCATTGACCCAGAACTGTCCAGGTTATGCATTAGCATAATGGCTGATCAACCTAATGCATTTTAATGCTATTAACAGTTCCTCATCCCAGGAAGAAAAGGAAAGCACACAAAGCTACAAATTTCTTCATGATGGTCACTTTTGGATGAAAACTTTTCCCCCTGAATTCATACTCTAAGCAGCATTTAGAGAAGTTACACTTAATTACTTCCGGCTGAGTCCAAGATCAGATTACTAGAAAGGCATCATTTCAACATATTCTACACAGCCCAAGTCACATGCATATCAGGGCTGCCACTGACCTAAGCTGGGTAAATTTAAGGTGTCATAAATCATAATTTTCTCTCTTAGGAAGAAACAAGATTAAAACTTCCTAGTATTTGAAGCAGGAAAATATTGACTTGCCCCCTGATTGTTTCAAAGGTTTCATTCCTGGGCAATGAAGGAGGCACATGACTGAGCCAAGTTGGATTGTTCTGTAGGATTTGGTATGCCTGAAGCAAGAGAAATCAGTTACAAACCAGATCACTATAGATAGATAGAGCCACAATTAATACAGGAAAGATTATTACCACAGACTGTTGAAATTGAGTGGGCAGGACTAATGGCTGCTTGAAGCAACAGTTCAATAAGAGGAGGTAGAAACATCTACCTCCTTGTTCAAAACTTTTTAAAGCAGAAGTGGCTTCCTAAACTTGCAGTACTTTCTACAAGTTAGTGGCTATGATGGAGGTTGGAAGATTCATATCTCTAAGCCTGAGACTTATATGGTGGAATGATGTCTAACTTCTTTTGTTATAAATGCTCTTTCATCATCCTGAAAACAAAGAGGCCATAAGAAATGCCCCTGAGAAGACCACATAGCCCACGTGGAGTCCAAGCCCTACTGCTGGCAGATGCTACTTAACACTTCTCAAACTCTGTCTTTCTGATCTTTCTCTCTCTAAATACTGTTTCATTTGTAGTGAGCACCATACTCTGGCTTGTTTTACAATCATTCTGTTTTGTTTTCTGAATAAAGTGTCAACCTCCTTGAGAGATATATACACTCTGAATTACCTAATACAGTGGCTTACTGAAATTCATAGAATTCAAAACCAGAACCATAAAAAAGATAATAAGATTTGAAGATGATGATGGTATTTGATATATTCTAGGATCTTTTTATGATAAATATAATTTTCATGAACTTTGATCTATTGAAGTCTGTATTAATATTATTTCTCTGCTGGCTGTTATGTGTAGTGTGTAAAAATATCTTCTAGTTAGTCTCTTCATTAATTGTATTGAAACATCAAGATAAAATGCATAGTGCTGCTAATTTTCCAGGAAGAGTAAGCTCAGAATACTCAATTCTACCATGGAGTCTTTAATTATATTATTGTTAGTTGGCTGCAAGCTCCAAATATGTGATTTCTTTCATGTGACCTCTATTTTAGGAGATGACCCTGCCTTATAAATCCTTTGCTAAGCCAATATGCCCACAATTGGAAAATGAAACATTCATCGGATCATGTACATGTTTTTGCTTCGTCTTGAGAGACTTTCTGAAAGATGTGTCCTGAGGACATTTAACAAGAAAGAAAAGTCCTATTTCCCAAGATTAAATTTCTGTTGTTTTTCTTTCAAAGTTAGAAATTTGCTAATATTCTTTAGAAATGTTTTCTCTCTTTTGTGAGGTATGTTTAACTGTACTTTGTAAGCTTTTCACAAACCCATGAAACTTCCATGTTCTTGCTGTCCATGTGCTCATATTGTAAGACAATAATCAAACCCCAGTCATTTTATCCTAGGTTCATTTGTCAGAAATAAGAAAAAGAACATTGGAAAAAGTGGCTAAGGTTGAGGCACAACAGTATTTTAAGGGATAGACTCAGAAGTTGGAACAGAACATTTTCAATTTATTGTAGAGCTGAATTAATCTTATGGCCATAGTTAACCTAAAAAAACAAAACAAACAAACAAACAAAACAAAACAAAACAAAACGAAAAAACAAGAAAATAATTTCACTTCAGCATTTTCCTGGACATGTTCACCAGACACAGCTCATGTTTAGTCTCACCTTTGAGGAAGGAATAGTTGTTTCAGAGGGTTCCTATCAGTCTGCACAAAGTGTTGCAGGCTTAAAAATGAAAGTATAAAAATAAACCATTAATATGAATAAGAGTAGAGGAAGCAATGTAGTCTCTTCTGTACCTTTATCGTATTGGATTTGTTTAATAGCATATCAGGTGATACTTGCCTCTCAAAAGGAACATACTAAACAGGCCTATGCAAGTCTGAGCATGTTAACAACCGTGCCCAGAATATACATAAGGTCCAAGAATATTAATCTGACTAGTGTACAAGGATTCTGTGCTGTTTGAGAATATGTAAAGATACCAAATGCTCACAAATCCTGGGCACCCTTTTCAGCATGGACAGTTAAAGATTCCAAAAAAACTACTCATACCCTATCCTGCTCATAGGAAATTCTTATAATCTAGCATAAAAACTAGGATAAGATTTTAAATGCATCCAAAGTATGGGCAGGAAGGAGTTCGTCCATTTGAGCCTTGGATCATAAATTATATTCTAATTGCCTAACCTGTCAAGTTTCTATACTGCTAAATATTCAGCCAAGCTAAAGAGGAAGAAAACCTCATTATAGACTGAGCTGTATTTAAATGGCTTCTCTGATGAGGGGGATTTTTATAAAGCAAACTCCTTCAGACTTAAGAAAAATTAATGAATGTTCTGAAATATATTAAGGTATTTCATTATAAATAAACTATAGCTCAATTAAAAACAAATAATAAATCATTTATATTAGCCCATTAATTTTATTTACTATTTTAAGTTCCAAAGTAAAGAAAAGAAAAACTTTTAGCTTGCTTATTTTTATCATTAGTGTAAAAAAAGTTTTTTTTTTTTATTTTGCATGCTTCATTTGGGATATATTTAAAGTACATTAAAGCACATATGACTTTATTTCATAAGAATTTAAAATAACCTGCAAGTAATAATTTTCATCATACAAATTCCTATAAACATGAGGCTCTTATTCATATCCTGTTTATAGAGAAGTCTTTCTTAAACCACTGCAAGTGTCTTTGCTTCTTTATTTTTTACACTATGGACATTTACCTTGGAATAAATCCCATGTAACTTTCAAGACCAGCATTTCTGTTATCACCAAAATGTTTTATGTTGCCTCCACCTGGAAGCAATGCCTATCTGTTTGCCCTCTGTGTGCACTTCTCTGAAATTTCATACAGCATATATTTCCTGTAGTATTTTATCACATTATACAGCTTCTCTCTGGAGCCATATTTCTCACACCATTGGTACTGTTACTACCACTGCCTAATACTGACAACTCAACATATAGTGTATGCCCAGCCCATGAACTTAAACTTATCATTAAAAATAAACTAAAAATTACATTTAAATAAATGCCAAATTTTACTTACATTATTTTTACAAACCATTTTTATTTATTTATTTTTTGAGAAATGCACACATGAACACTGCTTCTGCATCCATTCTGTCCACGCCCCATTTATTTCTTCCTGGGCCACTCACATCTCTGCATGATATCTTCTTTAATTATTATCATTTTAAATATGTATATTTGTATATGTGATTTCTACATGTATATGGAACCTATTAGTGAATTTAGTTTTGCTCATGTTCATCCAGGCTTGACTAGATGAGATTGGGCCACCTGTGCGGGAGCTCTTCCTGGAAATGAGCCTCCCTCCCCAGAAGGCATTGACCCTTATAGCTTGCCATCTAGAAGCAGAACTCTGTGGAATTGCTCTTGGCAATAGTATCGTTATCAATATTGTCATTATGGTGGCCTTGTTCAGTCAGCTGTATTGTTGAGAGTTCACGGGTGCAGCTTCCAGTATGGAGGATATCACCTCAAGATGCCCTGGCCTTCTTTAATTTCTGTAATTTTCTTCCTGTATTCTGTAATTTCCTCTGAAGATGTATTGGTTGTAGTTGAACACCGCATAGCCACCTCTCTGAATTTTGGCCAGTTGTGAACCTTTGTGACAGTCACCGTCTGTTGCAAACCAGCTTCTCTGATAAAGGGTAAAAGCTACACGTATGTGCATATATGAGGATAAGAATATAGTTAGAAATTATATTTGTTTAGGAAAATTACAGTAGAAAGTTCTCCTCCTTGTCCTACCCTCTCATCAGCCATGGTTAGTTGTCTATGTCTATAGTACCAGGCATGAAATCACTCCTGTTGAGCAGGTTTGAAGTCCAAGATAACTGTTGGCAAACACCAAGATAAAAGTGACTACTTTTGCCCCATTGTGGATATGTTGCTGCTGATTCATTGTTGTAATTCAAAGGCTCTACAACTGGGTTGGACTACCTAGTCCCTCTCCCTTGACAACTTACATGGCATCTTTGAATATTATGAGAACCAGTCCTCAGTGAGAATGCATCAGGTAAGTTCCAGATTGAGTCCTGAAAGCACTGTGTCTGAAGTATGTTATGTCCTCATCAAGAGGACCTTAGTTTTATGCTGTACGTGCCAACCAAGGGCAGTGGCAATAGCCTATATTGTTTGGGGGTGTCTCTTGGAGTTCCCTGAGCAACAATTTGAAGGAAGATTACACTTAGAAACGAAGCTGAGATCAGATATCACTGGTTTTTTAAATTTTTTTTTATTAAAAAATCTGATATTGCTGTTAACGCCTTTATTTTCCATCCCTTTTGATGTGAATCAAGAAAGCTTTACATGGCTCAGGGAAGATCATGGGAGAGACAACAACTGTAAGAGCCAGATGAAGAGATGGAGTGTTGTGGGTAGTTGCCTTCTTGAAATACCATGGCTTTGCTTTTTTGAACTCTCAGCAGATGTCATTAACTCTATGAGATATGCGTAAGATTGGGTTCTTCCACTGGGATGGGTGGATCTGGGTCCTGGGGTCCTGCTCAAACTATGGCACCAGCCAAGGAAAATATAGGCAGTAAACTTCAAACCCATACCCAGACCTAGCCGATAGACAGGACATTCTCCACTGTTGAGTGGAGAGTGAAGTCTGACTTTCATACAAACTCTGGTGCCCCATTTTTGACCACATCCCCTTGATGGCCTGGTGGCACTCAGAGGAAGGATAGCAGGTCACCAAGAAGAGACTTGACACCCTGTGAACATATACAGGGGGAAGAGGTCCCCCTCAGTCACAGACATAGGGTAGGGGAGTAGGGGGGAAGCGGAAGTGAGGGAGGAATGGGAAGATACAAGGGATGGGCTAACAATTGAGATGTACTATGAATAAATTCATAAAACATTAATGAAAAAAGATTGGGTTCTTCAACACTCCTAAATTGGTGAAAAGGGGCCCATGAGACCCTACCCTTCCCGAGCATCTATAGGCCATTAATAGTTCCTGTAAGTGAACCTAATTAAACTCATACAAACACACATACACACACAAGATATTAAAGTATAATGGAACTAATTTATGAAGAAGCAACAGAAATGGGAGGAAGACAAGAAAAATGGCAGAATGGCAGGTAACTATGGTCAAATAAATTATGTACTTATTCATTATTGTGCACAATTAATAAATGCTAATACAACTTAGGACTGTGGTTATTTGGACTTTAAATGAGAAGGAACTTAACGATTCTGATTTACCACACTCCTTCAAGAATGGACAAGAGTGTCACAAACCATTTTGATATACATCTCAACCAGTGATCTATAACTTAAATAAATGTTTTCATTCCCCTTCACTACATTAACTTTTCCTTAACTATCAAGCAGCAATAAAACATTATTGTGATTTCTGAGATCATCTAACATGAGCTTGTGTCTTCACTTTTGTGAAATTTTTTGTGAATTTTGTAAGAAACCTAACAATAATCTGCAGCTGTACTCTTGTCTGAAGAAAAGTCTAGATTAGATGACTGAAAACTTGAATTATACTCTTGCCAAAAGAAATCACATAAACCAAAAGACAATAGCCAAACAATGATAGGAACAGCAAAAATAAGTAAATAAAATAAAATTGCATATAAGATACACAGTTTCTCTGAAAGGAAGAATTGTGACTCATTAAAAAACTCAATCTGTCATTCATCTTGATGATAAACAATGCAATTTAAACTTTTATGTCCATTAATTATGGTGAATATAGGTTTAAAATTTCCTACCAAAATTATGTGGGTAAATATGATTTGATTTTCTTTCATTCGTCAGGTATAGAGTAGGTCGTATATAACAGTTAAATATTGTATTTTACTACTATAATTAGCTTTTAATATAAAGTGATTTCAAACTCAGTAGACTTTATTAGAATGTATTCAATGTTAGCTTAAACCTTAAAGCTGTATTTTGAATATATTCCTTTAAAGTTAGATTCTTTCCACTAGAACGTTAGCCTCTCTCTGTTTTTTCCTGTATACTTTGACATATGTCATCTCCGAGTAGCACAGTAATGACCTTGCCAAGGACCCAAGGAGATGGGTCTTAAGGAATTATAATCCCTTGTAACTCGATTTATGTGATTACTGTGTAAAGCAGAGCTTGTTCAGCACTGATGGATGGCGATGCTGCAGGTATTGACTGATCTTCAGAAATATTTATATGACAGGTCCCTTAAGGTTTTGTACATTGTAAGAGAGAATAACTGCATACAGAAAAAAAATGAGCTGTGAGTCAGGTTCCAGAGCAATGCACTTAATTATCATATTTCTTGAATGTCCGGTCTAAATCTGAACAGTTGCCATTGCCAGGGCAACAAGCAGCATTCAAATAAATGCCCTCTGCCCTTTCAGAGAACCACCTTCACCAGAAAGTATTTACAGCTCAAAAACCACTTTGAAACCATTTGAAAAGGTAAAGAATATATTTAAAATCAAACTCTATTTGAATTGCTTAACATCTAAGTTCAACTTATTCTTTTGATAGGTTTCTATTCTTGGAATTATAGATATATAGAGACCCACAAACCCTAAGAACCTCACTCAGCCTAGTTTGGCAGTTCTACATAGCTTATTTTTCCTCCACAAGATTTGTATTTCATCCTATGATTTTCTGTATCATTTTGTGCAACTCAGAAAAAATCTTCATGTTAAAATTTTAATTATTCATTAAATATTCATTTGGAGCCACCAGAAAAAATGATGCCCTGACTAAATTCAAGTTTTTCAAGAGCACAATGTTCAAAACTGTTTCCTTGAACCAATTAATCAGATCACACACACACCACACACACACACACACACACACACACACACACACACACACACACACACATACACACACACTGGAAACCATCTGCAGGAAGCATGAAGTTTTGGTAAGCAGTGCTACAACTGAAGAAGTTAAGTTGGGTATTATCAGCATAGCTCTTTGTGAAGTTATCAGTTGAATTAGCTAATAGCTGTAAATGCTGAACCCCAAAACATGATGTGGTTTTGTAAACAGTCACGTCAAGCCTCCATGGCTATTCAGTTACACGAAGCAGTCAAAACTCATATTGAAGGCTAAATTTTTTTACAAATGTCTCAATGTTTGCCCTTTTGCTCCAAACATCTTCCCCCTTTTTCTAATATCTCATTTACTAAGAATTTCATTAGGAATTCAACATGGTAAAGAGGAGACAGAAGGGTTCTTAGAGGGTGGGATGACCCAGCAGTCATCAACGAACTCCCCTGGGCCATGAAGTTGGTGTTTTACCTAAGTATCGCAGATTGTGAATGGCCTTCTCTGCCCCACTTGGTAACTTACATCATGGGCAGAGAACAGTTCATCAGACCAGTTCCATCTTTGTGGTGCAGTGTCCATCATCTCTGTCAAACAGGACTCTTTTCCTCTGGGAACAAATGATTCCTCTGGGTGGACACTGCCACAGGCATGACCTCTTTCACTCAATGCTGTCTTTCTTAGTCACCCTATATCCTCAGAGTGTGTCAAGGGAAAACTGTTTCTGTGGTTTTGAAATCTGGTGAGGTGCTACCTGTTTCCTGATGTCTACTGTCTATAGTCTAGGAGGAAACATCCATTTAAAATTTATCATAATAAATACAATTGATAAAGCTATAGCCATTTATCATGTGTCTCACAGTCATTTTAAAAAGATATTTATTCAAAGAAAGGGAAGATGAAGAGGAGAATTATGTCGAGTCAAGATGTGTGGGTTTTCTACAATTTTTATTAATAAAAGCAAAACTCAAAAATAACAAATTTAATAATAAATACAACATCCAGATCATAGTGAAAATTGGTGTTAATATTTCACTTTCCATTTTAAGACCACAGAGTAAAAGTTGTGAGATGCTTCAGTGTGAAAAGTGGTTATTGAGAAAGCATGAGTATAATATATGACATATGATATTATACATGACATATGAGTTCATTCTTTAGAGCTAGAAGTCAGTGGAGTAGTGGCCAGCTATAAACCCACTGCTGTTGAGAGGAAAGAGATATATAAACCCTGGGGACACACTGGGACTCAACCAGCCAGTCAAGCTCCAAGTACATTAAGAGAGAATAAATGAATAAATAAATAGTACCATAAAAGAACACATATGACACTGTTCTCTGGCCTCCACATTCTGACATACAGTCAAGGTCACCTCCTTCAAACACACACACACACACACACACACACACACACACACACACACACACTAATCTCTGAAGTAAGAGGTGGAGTTGCAAGTTGCGTGAAAAAAGAAGAGAAAGACTGAGGAGGTGATGATTCAGGTGGTGAGTTTCTTGCCCACTATTCAGAAGAGCTTGGGTTTAGTTCCCAAACTGCACAACCCAGATATGCTAATGCTCACCTGTTATCCCAGCACAGACTAAAATGGCAAGATTCGCTCATGTTATTTTAAGATGAGTACCTGAAATTCCCTATCTTTCTTTTTTACCACATATCCTCTTCCATTCCCTCACTTTCCCTAACCCCTTTCCTCCAACTTTCCGGATTCTGTCAGCTGTTTTCGTTTTGAATTTGTTTCTAAAATAAACATAAAGTGCTGTGAAATGACCTGTAAGAATAGGGAGTAGAGACGCAGCTCAGAAGGGAGAAGCACATGTCCAGCAAGCCTGATGACCTGAGTCTTAGCTCTGGAAGCCACATGATGTGTGGATATGTGAAAATTGCACGTGCACATCCACATGTGCATATGTGCATGGACGTGAGATGGTAATGTTATATATCTTTAGATTATTCAGCAGGGCTCCAGTCACTGTGTGATCTCTTCATCATCTTGTGGACTTAGGCCTTTACAACTCAAAAAAAAAAAAAAAAAAAAGACTCATAGACTCAATCAGCACTGGAGAATGTACATAATATGAAGCCTTCTGATCTTGCAATTTATAGAAAGCCACATTAAGTACAAAGTACAAAATGATGATTACAAAATTTAGTTCAGGGCCTTGTAAGGGACCCTTGCAAGTAAGGGGCCGGAAGCATCATTAGCTGCACTGCAAATCCGCCTCTGCACTGCTATATTAAAAGCTTTGAAAAATCCTTTGCTCTTCTACCCTGTAAAATAGTCATAATTAGATAGCTGCTTCCTGATGCCTCCCCTAAGTTACATAAGAATAAATAATGAAAGAAACATGTTAGCTCAGATCTTCCAGATCTGATTCTTAAGTGGGTGTTAAATATAAAAGCTACTTCACAGTAATTAAGTGGCTCGTTTTTGGTAAGCACAACTGTACTATAGTGTACAAAAACATAATTTTGGCTCATTCAGCATCTTTATACTATTAACACTAATAGCGATGCCAAGAAATATTACTATGTTTGTTAAGATAATCCCTTAGTTCAAAACACGGTAAATAGAGTAGTGTTTGAGTTCTTAGACAGTTCGTTACTGTACTAAAAAAAATTACTTTAATGTGATGAATCTGCAGCATGTTAGCTTTCTTTTGTTTCATCGTTTTTATATAAACCTTAAAATTATAACCTCAAGAGTATAGATCTATTTTTATCATTCATTGAAAACCGCCTTCATCGTGCTTCTTATTGTAAATAACTGAATCTACAATACTTGTCCCTTGTGTTATATTTGATGGTAACTAATTGTTAGTTGGTTTTAATTATACATCACAGTCTTTGTTCTGGAGACAATCCAAAGAGTAGATCATCTTGGTGTGTAATTTACTGAAACAGTTTCTAGGCTGCCTGCCATACCAAAGACCGTGTGGTACAATTGTCATTAAAATTAGAAAAAAATATTGGTATACATATTTGAATTAAGGATTAAGAGGTGGTTCTGTAAATTATGGCAAGCTTTGCAAAGTGTTACTAAGGCTTGAATTCCGTTGTAAACCAGTTTATCTAAATATAATTGTAGTACAGTGGTATATTTTCTTATACCTTGAATAAAGCTTTACTGCATGCTGCTTCTGTCTCACTCATGGATATTGATATGAATTTTTAGCAGGTGGATAAATATTGCTTGTATCTGGATATTGGCTAAGACACAGCACAATACTATGCGATTCCAAAACTTAGACTTAAACTCTGGTTGATTTTTATTTAATGTTAAAGATAACATTTAACTAAATTTTGGAAATTAGGGAGAAATGTTAATTCTATACTTAAAACCATGAATTCATTTCCATGATATATAAAACAGATACCATGGAATAAATCACTGATACTCTCAGGTGAAGATTATCATGATATGGGCAAAGAAAGAAATACTGTTCCCTTTTGAAATAGAAGATGTCCTTCCTCTCCTCTTCATCATAGTACATACTTTAGAATTCCTCTAAGCAAGTCTCAAGCTAGATTTCAAAAGAAACAAAGCAAAGCAGAGAAGCAAAGCTGAGCTTGTGGATGTAACATTAGCTACAGATACAGGGAATTGCTTTCTTTAATATATAGACAGGCATAAGATACGGCTGGTAACAACACTTTTGACATTAAAATACATTATAATTCTTATTGTTTACTCTGGATAAGAGAATTTAAAATATATTCTCTGTTCTATTTGCTTCCAATCTTTTCCATAGAATGTCTCAACTCAGTAGTAAAAAAGGGAAAAAGAGAGGGGAGAGTTGAGGATTTGTCTTTTTTAAATTCTTTTCTTTTAAACTTTGGAAGTACGTTATTTTAAAGAGTCATTTTAAAGAATGTGTGACATAGGGTATAGTTTTGTTTAATAAGTTCTGGACATTAGTCACATGTCGGGCAAATGTGCTGAATATGTGTACACAAGAATGAATCAGATTGACATTTTTGAGTGAGATATGAACAGACAGTGGCTGGGTAATTGGGTTAAAGTACCATAGTAAATAATGCTAAGATCACAGATTCCACTTATGGACCAATTAGCTTGTCTTTGCTCTTCAGCCATAGATTGCATACAGATTATATCTCTTTATGGCTTTGTGCATTTGCACTTTGTCTCTTCCAAGAAGCATTTAAAAAATCAAACAACAGAGCATGAGACTCAGTAAAGTTAATACAAAGTGGCCTTCAGGTCATATTTTCTAAAACTGCTTCTGTGTAATGTAATTGTTTTCTCCTAGGAAAAACAGAGATTGAAATGTGTCAATTAATGATGTTTTAATCATAACATCGTTAAATAAAATTTACAAAGAACTACTAAAATGAAAAAAAAAGAAATGTGTCAATTAATATGATAAGCTAGAAAATGTTTAAAACTAGTTTTCTATGACTTCTTTGTTTTTATTTATGTACATACATGTGTGTATGTGTGTCAGTTTATGTGTGCCATGTGCATACATGTGCTCATAGAGGCCAGAAGAAAGAATTGGGCACTGGGAACTAAACCCCAGTCCTCTGTAAGACCAGTATGCAGTAAAAACTGCTAAGCCATATCTCCATTCCCTATAAAGCTTTTAATAGTGTAAATACATTAAGAAACTGTCTAATTCATTTATTAGGAACTAAGCTTAATAATAAGTTGATAATTAAGATGTAAGTAACTGTAGACACAGCAGTATGTTGCTGTAAAGATTTCTTAGATGCAACTACAACAACACAAGACAGATATTTAGAGTAGAAAGCTCTGTCAAGTTCCTAGGAGTTTCTTCTTAATCTCTATTTACCCCAGTTGGTGTTAGGATATTAATAATCACCACATTACTTATTTGTTTTCTGAAGGAAGTCCAAAGATAAGAAAGGATTAAAATGCAGTTTTTGACAGCATTTCTTATATTTTATGCATATACTGAAAGTTACATCTACATCATCTACATTGTCTTATAACAGTTTAAGCACATAGCTTATGCAGATGTCAAAATGCTTATTAGATATTAATTTAGAAGAACACACATTACAGAACTTAGTCATCCTTTGATCAGTAGCTAAACATTTAGGGAAAAGGAGACCATGGACAGATAAAGCGAAGCAGGCTGTGATGTTGCAAGAACAAGAAGTGCTATTATGAACAAGACTTACAGGGTTTTTCCAACTTTGCAAAGAATGGGTACTAATTAGTTTTTATTAATGTATGTGGCAGAAAGCTTTGATCATAGCCATTTGATCTATAGTCCTGTTCTTAATACTAATGCTACCCCAGTTTCATTGTGTAAAAAGATATTATATTGCTTATTAACATGGATGGGTTGGAGTAGGGGTGTGCTCATGTCAGTGACCACTTCGGGTGGTCAGAACACAGCACTGGGGAGTTGATTCTTTCCTACAACCTTTATACTGGCATTAAGCTCAGTTTGTCGGGCCTGGGAAAAAAGGGGCTTTTATGCAAGAAGCTATCTTTCTGGTCCTTCTCTGAGATTCACATAGGCAAATAGAGGAGAGGAACACAGAGCTGAGTGGATGAAGAGATTGGAGTGATCTGGGAGGGGTTCGGGGATGGAGAGTGGAGGTGACCAAAATGCATTGTATGAAAGCGTCAAGCGAAAAGTAAAATTATTTTTTAAACAAAGGGCTGTAGAGTTGCTGGACTGTTAAAGGCTAAGTCTCATAACCAAATACATACAGACACACAAAAGACAACTCCACAAGGTTGTGTTCTTACCTCTGTATACACTCCACGACATCATGACATGTTGGTGTCCACACTCCCAACCTATTCATGCTGATAGTAAATAAAATATTTATATATAATGAACCTCAGGGTAGCATTAGTAAAGAAAAAAAGGAGGATAGGTATGGATGATGAACAAAAGTTTCTCTTGCACATATTAATAAGATATATAATCTGTCCGAGACTCTGGAGAGCCCCCATATTTGTTTGTTCTTTTGAAATTCATTATGCAGCAATCCTAGTCTGAACACAGCCGTAAACAAGTATTTCTGTTTGTCTTAACCAAGGAAAATGTGTCTTGCAAATAAATTGCTTTTTTGTCAATTCCTTGCATGAGCCAATTTAATGAAGAATCAAGATATTAAAAGTCTGCCTTGCTGCTTTCATCATTTTCAGTGCATTTCACAATTTCCCCCCTTATTAATTGCTTTGTACATTAAAGAACATTTATGTACAAAAAACTACAGACAACAGAATAAAGTCGGGAGTGGAAGATGCTGTCCTCCCAAGGAAGAGCACACTAATTGTCCTGTGCCAAATGATCACCTCTGTAAATATACATACAAGTAACCTTATATGAATCCAGAAAGTTATATTCATGAACATTGTTATTGTATTATTATATTAAAGTGTTCTGTGATAGAAATATATACACATGCAATAACAACTAATGACAACTGAAGCTATGAACTGGAAAGAAAATGGGGATGTATATGTAGCGCTTGAAGTTTGGAGGAAAAGGAAAAAAAACTTTGTAATTAAACTTCAGTATCGAAAGTAAAAAAAAAAAAGAGCATGAAAAAATAACAATAAGTGGAAAAACACATTTGTGAGTTTAATGAACAGAAAAAAATAAATATTTTTCTTTGTGCATTTGTTTCTGAATAGTTTTTAGAACACATAAAATATTTCTTATGCTTAAAAATATCAAACTTTTTTAGATTACAAATAACATGTCCTTTTCTACATTTTGCATTTTGCTTGAAAGCAAGCTGTGTGAGCCCAGAATGCCACTGAATTTGCATGCAAAAGGACATAAGTTTGATCCTTAGCACTGCATAGAATGCTCTTCATCAGTTATCACTCCATTGTCCAGGGAGGTGAAATCATCAATCAGAGCTGAGCACTGACTTTGCCCAAACCCTTACCAAAGAACGGCAGCTACTAAGTTTTATAATGTTCCATCACCTATCATGTTGAGCCTCGTTATTTCAAGGAGGTTCCTAGAAAGATAAGTAAGAGAAAGGTGGCAGCCTGTGGATTCCTGCCGTTCATTCTACACACTGGATGCGTGCCCTTCCTCACCAAGGCATAAGAAGATCAAGTGTATTTTTTCAGATTTACACGGTGCTGCCCAAATTGCTACTGTAGTGCATTTCACTAATATACCAAATAAAGGAAGCCAAAGGCAAGTCAATGAAAGAAAGAAAGAAAGAAAGAAAGAAAGAAAGAAAGAAAAAGAAGAAAGAAAGAAAGAAAGAAAGAAAGGAAGAAAGAAAGAAAGAGAAATGCTTCAACTTCCATAATATCTTTTTCAACTATTCTTTTTAATAATGTTAGTTATTTTAGAAGCCAGCAAGATACTACATAAAGCCTTTCTAATTGCTGAAGTATTTTCATGTTATGAGAATTGCCTTTCTCCAGCCTTGCTGCCCTCTACTGCAGCAATCCATGTGGTTTGGTTTGGATCCTGGAGAACTGCCTAGTGACCTTGAGGGAAAGAAAAAAGGACAGGCACACAGACACAGGCACAGGAAGCTTGGGAAAAGTGGGGTATCTGATACCACACAACCCAGGACAGCACTGGGGAGAGCATTTGCTAGTCTCCTTAGGAAATTTCTGAGTAATACTTCTAAATTAGAAAGTACCATTTGAAATATACTTTAGATATTATTTTATGCAGTTCTCTATAGAGAAAGCTTTATCTTTGTGTGTGCATGTGTCTGTCTCTGTTTAAGTGTGTACACACATGGTGCGTATGTGGAAACTTGAAGACATCTTGGGTGTCAGTCTTCCTTGTCCTCTTAAGACAAGATGTCTTGTTGCTTACCTCTGTGGGCACCAGGGAGGCTGGCCTAGAAATTCCCAGGGCTTACCTTATCTGTGCCTCACATACGACCTGAGGACTACTGGAATTACAGACATGGTGTTATATGGCATCAGGATTAACATTGGTTTAGGGAATTCAAACTTGGGGCCTCAGGCTTGTGCGGGAACTATCTTACCCCCGAGTCCATCTGCCATCCCTCCAAAAAGAAGCTCTTATTGGTGGTTGAAATTACTCCTTAGGTTCACCAAAATCAAATATTTATCTCTTTTGGCAACACATTGGATGAGTTTGTAGAATAATGGATTACTCTTAATTATATTGTTGCTTGTGGACCTTTATTATATTCATAAATGTAGTAGGTTATTTGTCTTTATATATTGAAAGAAGCCACAATTATTAGTTTTATGTTGTCTATGTCAATGCAGCAATGTAAATCGAAGCCAGTTTTTAGTTTCATGATAATTTGTCACGTCACATTTATGCACTTAAAAATGATCCTGTCTCTTACCGAAAGGGTTGATGCTGACCATTTTTTCAACATGACATAAATGTATCATTTAAACACACATAGCCTCAGATGTACCACAATGCATCTGTGTCACATTCAGGAATAACACCACAAACTTCTAATTAATTGAACCAAAAGTGAACAATATTTTTACTTCCCCATTTCTGTCCCTGTGTCTTCTATCTGTCCATAACAAAGGGCTTTTCTCTGTATTTACTAAACAGCACAGAACACATCATATGAAAAGGGATGAGGGATACTTTACAGAATTCTTTAACTGAGTTTTACAAGGGATTAAGTGAGCTACTATCTCCACCTGACCCCAAAAGTCTTCAAAGCAGTCATTACTGCAACCATACCTTATCAAACATTCTCTGCAGGATGCTTCGAACATTTGTGGAAGATATATGGGGTATAATGTTTTGTGCTAACTTTTGTCTCCCTTCAGCAAATGATTATCACAATATACATGAATTACTCTGGATCAAGGGCATGGAAGATGCATAATTTAAGATTAAACCTGGGCACCAGCTCAGGTTGTAATTAAATGGGAATTCTAAGGAGGTAATGTTGGTAGTCACATTGTTCTCAAAATACAGGTTAGATTTAAACAGACTGATTGTCCAGTAAGGTAGAAAGTGAGGTTTTAAGTGATCTGAAGTTATATTATTAACTTGGTTGTGAGGACCATTAAAAGGTCAGCATTTTTTAATGTAAGAGATATTTTCATAAAATAGTAATATTACAATACTAGAAATCACTGCTTCAGATACCATGTTGGATAAGCTTTGTCTCTTTCTTCTAACCGAAGAGTTGCCAAATTGTCATTGCTGCTATGAGAGATGTGGCATCTTTTGACATTGAAATAATGAAAATGTGACTGAGCCAAGTGTTTTGCAAATACAGGAAAAGTTTTCATGTAACTTTGACTCCCCAAAACCCAAATCGTTCAGTATACCTTAGTATACACTAGTTTACAGCAACAGGAAAGGAGAAAAACAACTAATTTCATCTTTCTTCAGTTACACATAAAACATCTGCCAGCTCAGGTATAACTGGAAATTTTACTTGCTTTCCCTGAATAAGGCAATCACTTACGTCCTGGTTTGTTCCCGAGTTAGAATACAAAATTTAGTGGCCTATCTTTCCTGTGTGATATAAATCACATAGTATACCTAAAGCTTAGTTCTATGTCATTAATCTCAAGGCAAATTAAAAACAATTCTCAACTGCAAAATTATTTTAATGCCTTTTGATGCACACAAACAAAGATGCATGAACATACACACATGTGTGTGCATATGTGTGTGCATATGTGTGTGCATATGTATGTGCATATGTGCATATGTGTGTGCATATGTATGTGCATATGTGCATATGTGTGTGCATGCATGTTCATACACACCGCTTAATAGTGCTAACATCGTAGAAAAGAATCTTTATGTTTTTTTCTAACTTAGAGGGCCATGTTAGTAAATAGATTGATGATGACACACTAGGCTTTTTTTTTTCCTAAGCATTGTACTTGTATTAAAGCTTAAGTTTAACATATTTCTTAATGCTGACAGTTTACCACCTTAATTTTAGAGAAGGAGAAACTGTGGCCAGAAGTATAATTTCACTTGCCGAAGTCCACTACATATCAATCAAATTCAGGTAGAGTCGATCACAGTCATATAAAATTCATCCTGAAAAACCATGTCGGTGCCTGGAGAGAGGAGGAACATTATATGGTGAAAGTTAAGACTCTACTGTAAACATGGCCTGGGCTGGAAGCCCTTAAATCCCATCGTATATTCACTATCCCATCACTATATTCAAAATGAAGTCAAAACATTCAGGTAGATGGCAGTTTCCCAAAATCTGTCTGTGAGGAGGGAGCTGTGTGATATTACTTATTTTAAAAACCCTGCATGAAGGCAGAGTCAATGGCCAAACTCTGCCAAGACAGGGTAAGCAAGTCCTCAACAGTTCTGCCTCACAAATATGTCTGTCAGATATATTGGGCCAGAAGCCTGAAGATGATGCTCCAACGTTATAGAGAGTTATGTGTGACTTTGCAGGCAGCAAACTGTCTCTGTCATTTTTTAAATTTAGAAACTGCTAATCCTGTTTACTCAGGTAATTAATTTTATTCATTCTCAAGTCTCTGATTGGGTTGATGACCAACTAGTTTAGTTTCACAATTATGCTTAGTTGTTTAGAGGTTAAGATTTTTTTTAGGTCTACATACATTTTTTAAGTTGATAGAAATGAGATAAGATAGATATTGAGTTCCATTCAGAATTTAGGCTCACTGAGATAGGAAAATGTTTTCTTCAAGGTTGCCTAATACAAACAGCCAACACACTATGAATATAACAGGAATATAATTCCTGATTGTTCTGTGGTTTTTCTTGCTCCACATTGTTTATTTTATATATGTGTAATAATATAAATGTATATGTAAAAAAGAAAGAAAAAAAGAAAGAAAAACCTGCATGAATTTCAACCTCTACCTGAACGCATTACATACTTAACCACATTCAAAGCTGCTCAACCACTCTAAGAGTGTGTATATTGAATTTTTAAAGTTTTTAGCTTGTTTTGTATTGTTTGTTTGTTTTTCGAGACAGGGATTCTCCGTGTAGCTCTGGCTGTCCTGTAACTCACTTTATAGACGAGGCTGGCTTTGAACTCACAGATATCAGCCTGCCTCTGCTTCCTAGGTGCTAGGAATAAAGGCTCACACTACCCCACCCAGCCTGACTTTTACAAATGTTAACATCCAAGGCATGCATTTCACAAACCATTACTTTGTTCTCTTAATCAATCTTCATACTTCATATTCTACTGCTCTGACAGAAACCAGGAACTTGGCAAAATAGTCACTGCTCTACCCACACTCCCCAATGGTTTTAGCCTTAAGAGACAAATTCTAAATAGTATAATCCTCTCATGACGTAATGGCGTCCCCTGTGCATGTGTACATCCACACACCTGCACCTCCTTCCTAGAACTCCCAACAACTGGCACCAAGTACACCTCTCACTAGCTACATTTTTTTGGATAAGTTTTGAGCATGCCTCCCCCCAAATTCAACTTGGGGCTTTGCTTCTATCAGTACAACTTTTGTTTTCACCTGAAAAGACCTGACGGCTCACTCTCACTTGCTTATATCTCTTCTGAAAGTAAATGACCTTGGCAAGGAAAATTTATCACATTTTTCCTCTTGCCTTCTCCATTCAAAGTGGTGTTAGTATGTTTGCTTTCCCCACACATACCACTTAATACTATTAAATATAAATATTCAGTTGCTTATTTTGGTTTATCTGTCTTCCTCCGGTAATATCACCCAGGTATATTTATTAGTATGTTTATTCACACTAGGCCCATATAGGCATTTGGGAGATACTTAGTGAATGAACAAATTATTTAATCAATGTAAACAGCATTGTTTAGCTTATACATTGGTACTTACAATTTATTTTCTCCATTAGTGATATAAAGAATTATCTCTACAGTATTTGAATACAATAATTGATAGTAACTCATGTTTATATAGTAAGTAATTAAATTACTGCAGTCACCTAGTAACAGTTTGATTATTTGGGGACTTTATTTTTGCCATTTTAAGATCATGTTTATGATTACAACTTGAGAAAAATAACACCTAACACTTAAACATTTTAGTGAAGAGAATATCCTCAGAGAATATTAAGTGAGAGTAAAATCAAAATATTGACCAAACACGTATCTGTTCATCATTGAGAACATTTATATTCTTAACAGCGTTGAATCCCAGCCCATTCACATTACGTAGCAGGCCCACCTTTCAGACCTGGCACAAATGGAATTTCTCCACTTATGTTTTCTTTTAATTCAGTTGATTGGAACATCGTGAGATAAATTGCCTTTGCCCCAACTCTGAAGTATGAATTCTCAGCTAGTATCATTTATTCATACCAGTGCATCCCTTCATTGACATTGAATAATCAAGAATTGATTGTATTTAGGAAGATCAACAATCCCAATTTTTGCTGCACTTTTAAGAGCAAATAATTCACCAACTTATAGCAGAATAGAGAATATGTGCTATTTCTCATATGCCTGAAAAGTACAAAGTTTTATTTACATTAAAAATTGGAAAAAAAATTGGACAAAGTCATTTAAAATTAATGGAGAAATAGCTTAAATAGAATTAACTTACAGAATTTTAAAATGTGTAGATATTTTTTGCATGAATATAAAGAGTTTCCATATATATTATCATCAGAATTCCAAATCTTTTTAAAATATCAGTTAATAAACACAATTCTACTGACTATTTGGGTACATTAACATAACATTAACTTCTTCTAACCTTCAGAAATTAAGAAAAGGTAGTAATTATGCTATTAACAATTTGCCTTAGAATCAACTAATTAATCATTCATTGCCCATGGCACAAATAAATCATTAGTCTTGTGGAGGTTCATTATAACGAGTGACATGTAGACAGTTCACCCGGGTAATCCTTTCTGAATGTTGATAAGGTTGTTTGTAGATGACACATGTATGTTAGGATCAATTATAACAGATCAGTTAGCTTTTCCTCCTTCCTCTGTAGAGGCAAAGAGAACAGAGTCTGCTGAAACCAATTAGGAGTGCTGCTTGGGATGCATGAGGCTTCTCCCCAGGTAGACTACGTAAAAATGGAGCAGCTTTTGTGTGAAGCCAGTGTTTATATCTTTACTTCTTAATTTGCACAGCTCACAAGTAGCTATAAATGTGTGCACACACTCTAAAGCATATTTCAAGAGATGCCTGCTTTGAAGTTTAACGTTGCAAGATTTTTGGAGCCAGCTCGCAGAGGCCACTGTTAGCAGTGCTGTCTCCCTCTTTTTCTTCTCAAAGAAAAAACTTTACATTCCCTTTGCCTCCTTTGTGTGGATTTTGACTGTGTTTATATGAAAATTGAAAATATGGCACATAATTGTACTCAGATGCAGTATTTCTAAAAAAACATTACACAGATTTATTTCATAAAAATGACCTTGCAGTTTCATTAAGTTAGCAGAGGTGAAGTGCCATGGTTTAGAGGGATACAATGTTGGTAGATTAGTCTAAGTAGGCATAGAGAAAACTTGATTAATTTTAATTATAACATCTGGGAGTTTTGTTTTTTTCATTTTTCAAATTAACAGATCAATTTTGTGCACATGTAAATATGGTAGGATTTATCTTCAAAATAAAAGTCATGCTAAATGTTAGAAAAGTTACTTTGAGACACCAATAAAGTACTTTAAAATATAATTCCAAAGGTACAGATTACAGCATCGTATATTTAATAATTGTTATGAAGATTATTTGATTTAAAACATGTCACTGATCTAGCAAAACACACAAGCTAACGTTTAATCGGTATCGCAAACAATTTAAACCTATTAATGAGCACTTAAATGTGAATTCATTAACAATAATGGCCAGAACCCTGCCCTCAGACAGTTACATGTTACCTACCTTGAAGTGGTGGGACAAAAATAGAAGCACCAAGCAATTGTTCTGATGATTTATTTTGCTCTCTATTGTCTAACCATTTTGACAAGACATATGTTTCTGAAAAAGAAGTTGCAACAACAAATTAAACGCTGAGAGTGTACTAGCAGAAGCTATGGTATTTAAGGCTCTTGGGCACTCCAACTCATGGCCAGCTGCTCCATTGCTCTATGTCCTACACCCTCCCTTTAAATAACATTTGTTGTTTTCAAATAATAATCACTCATTTTGAAAGCACACATTCCTTCTGATTCTTTCAATTGCTTTTATTTCTTATTTTTAAAAAGACCTATTTAATAGTTTTCCAAAAGAGACAATATTTCTAGCTGGCTCTCTCTATCTGCCTGACCACACATTCTCCCCGTAACTTATGCGACCTTCTCATCTCCAGAAAAGTGCTCTTGTCTTTCCATACCTGCCACATCTTTCTTTGTATTCCTGAAATTCAGTTTAATCAGGCATCAATATATATATTGTGGACCCTGTAGAGATCCATGTATTTTCAGGGCTGTTTCCTAGCCTAGCCCCCTGTAATTGTAAGTGAAAGATAACATCCTCATGCTGGGGGTGGGGGTGGGAAAGACAACATGCTAGATTATTAGAATTTAGAAGCATTGAGGAAAGTGTCTTGGGGGAGGAAGGGAATCCCAAATCACTGAGTGTTTCTTGTCCCTTAGTTACTCAAAAGCTCCTTAGACGTGGATGCTACTTAGATGTAGCTTTGTGATATGCAAGTGTTTCAGCTGCCTATGGCTTGTATCTGCCTACGTGTTGAAGAGAGAAATGAAGTATGGAGCTTGCTGATGTGAAGAAGTTCACAGAAAATTGCTGGGGCTATGTTGTTAGGAGCAGAAAACTAAGCAGGAAAAAAAAAAGAGAGAGAGAGCAGGTCTCTTCCCCTTACTGTAGCCATCTCTCTTGATTTGAAAAACTAACTTGTAGATAGCGGAAAAAGAGAAAGAGAAGCCAGGCCGGCCATCACAAATGGTGTATAAAAGGTTGGATTTGATATTCAGTTATAATAAGCTATAAGTCAGCACCTTACAATTTTAATTATGTTTTCAGATGCTTACTGCTTTTTCCTCCTAATACAGTGTTCTTCATAATCTTATCAACTCTCATTCTCTACCGTCTTTGAAAATAACATCTATATAAGTCATATTTTATCCTTCCAAATTTCAATTAATATTGTTGAATCATTGGATATATGTATTTCCAAGAATCAAAGACCTTCTATTTTCAATTATGAATAGTGAAGTGTTCTATTATAAAGATGATAATTAGAAAATTAGAATTTCTCTTATGCTACACTTGAAATAATTTCCGTAGGATTTTCATGCAGTATGCCTATTATAATGCATGTACCCAAACAGTACTCCAGAGAGCATTCTTTTTAAGGGTGGTTTTTCACTGATCTGTATAATTATACAAATGCTGCTCTGGTTTTCCAAAGGACTTACTGGGGGACAGCAAGATGTCTCAGCCGAAGACGGGCTGCCATGAAACCAGATAAACTGAATTCAATATGAAGAATCTACATGATGGAAACTGATTACTGACTATTGAAAATCATCCTTTAACCTCCATAAGCGTGGGTGTAATGCACCCACAAACAACATAAACACACATGATAGATTAATTAATTAATATAAATGTTGAAAAAATGATGTATGGCTTCTCTGTCTCCTCTAACTCCTTTGCTCCCATTAAAGCATGGTAACAGCAGTGCTGTTCAAAAGCTGAATGTCCTAACAGAAGAGGGTCTGTCTACTACCATGTAGGAAATATGAGAAGACCAAAGTTCCCCATGAGGATGGTCATGCTCCGTACATGAAGAAATGACTTACTGGCACTCATCTCTCCTATCTACACAGCCTGTCACAAGGGCTTTAAGTTGATCCCATGGGGATGAACTTGAACACATATAATCTGATTTTAATCTTCTGGAAGGTGGGAGAGCCATTGTGGGCTCCAGCATGGATACTGGTATCCATGGTATCCATTGCATCCATGGTATCCATGGCATCCATGGCATTCATGACATCCATGACATCCATGGCATCCACGGTATCCATGGCATCCATTGCATCCATGGCATCCATGACATCCATGGCATCCATGGCATTCATTCACACATACACAGAATCAAAATGTGAGCTCTAGTGGTATATGTCTGAGATCAGAAGTTTTTAAATTGGAAGAAGGTTTTAGCAATGAGGTCTTTCCTAAAACTAATTTTGACAGGCCCTAGCAAGATATTTCATAAATCTACATAAAATTCTGGAATTCCTGAGGTTTCTTCAGGGAAACATGAAACCAGTGTTAAACTTGTCAAAATTGCATATTCCCCAAAGGAAATCATTTGTTCAAGTAAAATAGTTTTGTATAATGCATGTCAGATTTTAATCTGAAAAACAATGGTAAGCTACGAATCGATTATTCATTTTACAAATTATTGACTACACAATTACTTTTATTAAAATAAGCCCCATTGTATGCTTAAAAAGCAATTGCGTTTGTCAAAATTGGATTTGCAAGCAATTTTATAATGAGCTTTTTGTGAATTAGTCAATACTGCATGAGGAACAATCATAGTTTAAATTTGGTAAGAGTCAGACATTGTTAATGATATACTCAAATTCTTTATTGGAGAAAATAAGGAAGATGCTATTTTCAGTAGAGCTGTTGAATCAAATCTCATCTTCTGTAACTATTTCAGTAATTCTTGTTCACAAATACCATCCATAGCTGCAGTTCAGGTCGTAATTAATGTCAATAACCTGTCAAGTTGGTAAAGTCATTACTTAGTATCTGATCTCTAAAAGATCCAGTGCGGCATACCAAAAAAAGCAATGATTTGGGTTAAGGTAGCATTCCCTTCCCTTGTGAGCTATGAGACCTCAAATGATGCTTAGGCAGATTTTTACAAGAGTACTAAGCCAACTGCTTAACACACAACTTCAGTAAAGTGTAGCTGTTATGAATTCACCACTGTTGTCAGGTGTAAGCATTTGTTCTTTCCTATCTTTATTACGTAGCTGTACTTGAATGACATTAGATTGTCATTTCAACAGTACTCTTACATATAAGTCCAATTGTAATTCATAGTGGGTTTCTAGTCTCTTACTGCTCTGCTTACCTGAAACCCCAGTGTGCGGATTATAACACTGCTGTTGGATTGGATTTGAAGAAAGCATGCGCTGTGTCCTATCTCAAGGAAATCTGCTATTCTTTACATGGGTCTCATCTCTGAGACAGGGATTTGATTTCTTTCTTTTGCAGGGGGAGCAGGGGAATGTTCAAGACACTGTTACACAGTTTCTCTGTGTAACAGGCCTAGCTGTCCTGGAACTCACTTTGTCGACCAGGCTGGCCTCGAACTCACAGAGATCTGCCTGCCTCTGCCTCTGCCTCCCAAGTGCTGGGATTAAAGGCGTGCACTACCAGGCTCAACACTGTGATTTCTTCCATGTGTTAGTACACCATTCCATAGGGTCCATGTCTTCTGTGACTGAAGAGTTTGGTAAGTAGGGAACTGTCACTATGTATCGACAGAAACTGTTTATCAATTATGGTAGCTTAATATGTATGCAGAAAAAAAAGCTCCCTTATGTAACACTGTGATACATACTTTACACGTGCGAAGTCACCATCAGCACTCACTGCTCTCTTAGAGCCTTTTCCTAAGGAAAAGAGAACCTTACTGATAGCATCAAGTCCCAGGCACCTAGGTTAGGAAAACACTGTTCACAGACTCAGTTCAGAAGTGGAGGTAATGTCCACTTTAACAAACAGCAACGGAAGCTGGAAAAATGTTTTACGTTGTGCAAAAGATGTTATATCAGAAGGTTCTTATAGTGCTTCGTCTGCCAGTTTTTCATTTCTTCTGTAGATTTTCCCGCAATATAATCAATACACCAAATCGTCTCTTAGAATGAATTTCAAGAACATAGATGGGCCCAGATTGCATCTATTTAGTTGATAACTGCCCATATGGAATGGAAAATACTCCTAAAATGAGTCTTATTTTCAGTATATTTGCTATCAATATAGGAGTTAAAAATTTTCAGAAGTTTTTGGTTATCTTATTATATTTTCTTTTGTTTTTTTTTAAAGGATGAATGAATGATATGAAAACCTACCCACTATGCCTAAGGTTACAATGAAGGTCATATGTGTTGGGGAAGGGAAACTTTTTTTCTCCAGTAGAGTGACACTGGGTATAGCAACCACTCTGGACAGGCGTCATTTTCTGCAGTAGTTGACCAACATGATGGGCTCCACAGTTGTTTTGTTGTTATTGTTGATGTTGATGTTGGTGGTGGTGGTGGTGGTGGTGTGTGTGTGTGTGTGTGTGTGTGTAAAAATGTAATGTTAAAAGAAACGAGAAATTTAAAACAGGTTTTGTTTGTTTATTTCTTTGTTTTCCAGTGTGATAACACTTCATACCAAAACTATCCCTATGACAAATCTGTGGAACAAATACATAAATTTCATTATGTGGAAAGAGTGCTTTGCATGTGTGCTTAAAATTATGGAACTTATGTAGGGCATCCTGCGAATGGTCTACCTAGACTCAAGCTAATCAAGGGAGCTTTTAAAAGCAGAGCACTTAACTCTGGCTGCATGACGAAGAGAACACATGATGAGGATTCTGAGGGGTCTGAAGCGTGATAACAAAGCCTCAGTTTTTAAATGCATGTAGTAGAGGTTTTGCAAGAAGGAGAGAGCCTTTGCATAGTGAAGAGCAGCTCGTGGGATTAGGAACAGAGGAAAGAGGTGCACCCGCTTGCAATTCTGACTTAGAGACCAGGGGATGTTTAAAGTTGTGATGTGTAAAGACATAGACAGCACGGCAATTTGTTAAAACCCATTTCTCTTTCTTTATTTTGCATGAAAGCTAAAAGCATTCTTCCATTATTACAGCCATCAGATTTTAAGGGTTATTTTCTGATGACAAGTGAACCTTTTAAAACAGTATAAAATTAATTAGTATATAGTGGGGTTTATAACACTCAACTTTGGATTGATTTACTTCATATTTATTTAACAAGGTCTCTAAAATTCTTGTGTGATTGAAGTTAATGTAATATTTATGCAATCAGAATTAATGTTAAGACATATAATGATTTGATCAGGTAAGCCATGAATATAAATTACAGATTATCATAATTATTAAATATCATAATATTTGCACAGAGAAAATAGTTTTAATATAATTGTTTTTCTAATAAATTTGAGAGTATACTTTCACAAGGAATGTATTAATAATAGTTCTTTATAATGAACAAGCAATAATAGCCATGTAATATAGGAGTCAAATTATAATATTGAACTAAAGACTTTATTCAAATGATTCTGCATACTCTTTATATAAAATACATTTTAGCAGGAGAGGAACTATTAAAATATTACACTGTCAATAAAACAGGGACCTACAGGCCCACACAAACATCACAGGCTGCTTCCAAGCCTGTTGGTTGCTCTGCATAACCTGACAGTAAGGTCTTATTGTGGAAGATATGGTGGGTATGCCACAGAGCACGGAAAAGTCAAGCTGGTTCACAGCTAGAAGCTTCACCCCTTCTGATAAGCATTTGTGGTACTGGAAGACACTCTCAATGCTACTGGAGGATAAAAATAATCTCCTGTATCCCCCTCAGCTACAAACCCTGGAACAGTGACCTGCCTGCAAGATTTCCTCAGGCAATAGTGGCATAAATTCTGAAGTATCCAGAGACTTTTCAGTAGAAGATAAAGCCCACTTCATGGGATGGACCCCATACTGACAATTCTATGTGACCTGAACCTGATATTATATAGGCCAGGAGCCCTGGGGAAGAAACTATTACTGTAATCTGTTAAATGTACACAGCACTAGAATGTCTCCTAATGACATAATCTGTACATCATTCAGCTTAACAGAGAGGCTACTTTTTGAAGCAGATGGTAATTGTCATAGAGACCCACAACTCAATAATGGGCAGACAGTGACAGTCTTTGAATCACTCAGCCTTCAGTAGGATGTAGTTATCACATTCCTCCCCTTAAAGAACAGTTTTCTGTGAAAGGATGTAAGAGCCAGAGTTGATGGATGACTTCAGGAAAACACAGCCTTACAGACCCAATGAAACTGATTTACATATAAGAACTCACAAAGATTGTTACAGCGCTCAGGTTCATACCAGACAGAACCCCAACACTAAGAAGGGCTGTGGGAAAAATTTCACCCCTAAAGTAGAAGCTATTTTTAATTGATACCCGCTGAAAAAGGAAAATCTGATGTTTCCCCAGGGAAGTGTTAAGGCACAACAGCAACACTACAGGGCAGGGCCCGTGCCCAGGAGTATTTGATCAACACAAAGCAGACTGCCTGGTTTTTTTGTGTTTATTTATTTATTTATTTGTGTGTGTGTGTGTGTGTGTGTGTGTGTGTGTGTGTGTGTGTGTGTGTGTGTGTTTTAGTTGGGGTGGTAATTTTTGTCTTACTGATTGTTCTTGTTTTGATTTTCATGTTTTTTGGTTTGGTTTGGTTTGGTTTGGTTCTTTGTTTTATGAGAGAGAAATAATGTGATCTTGGGCAGATAAAGAGCTAGAGAGGACTTACAAGCAGTCGGGGGGAAGAATATGACCAAAATATACTGTGTAAAAAATAAACAAAATAAAAACTGAAATAATGTGTGATAGTAAACCAATCACACGAAGTAAATAAAAAATATTACATTAGTCAAATGATCAGCTAAACCAAATGATAAGATCAAATTTTGATCGACAAATGAGGGCTAGTAAATGAAATGAAAAGATTTAAAGAATAATCACATTTCTCTTAAAGGCTAGTGGCAGAAATATAACGATAGACTTGATTTTGAGTATCCCCTTAAGAACTCTGTGTTGTCTGGTCACTAGTCCTTGGTGTTATTCATATGTAATGAATAGGGCTAGCACAGGCTCACAGCAAAAGGCCAGGAAATCATGAACTAAAATTTTGGAATTCATGAGCTACAATATCTTTCCTGTGTATGTAATTACAGGGGTAGCAGTTGTATTAGTCAGGATTCTTTAAGGAACAGAACTGACAGATGACTATCTAGATACAGATAATAATATATGTGATTATGATTATAATATATGAATATAATATATAAATGGCTATGATATAATGAGTGTATTGTATTATGAATATATGTACTCGTATATGTGTGTGATTAGAATTGGCTTATAGTCTGTGGCCCAAACAGACCAACAATGGCTGTCTACCAACAGAAGGTCCAAGAATCCATTGGTTGTTCAGTCTATGAAGCTGGATGTCTCAACTTGTCTTCAATATATGCTAAATCCATAAGGTGAAGGCTCTAATGCCTATGAAAAGAGCAAACAGGCAAAAAGCAGAGAGCTTCCTTCTTTTGTGTCTTTTATATAGGCTGCCACCAAAAGGTATGTTCTAAATTAAAGGTATATCTTCCCACCTCAAAAGAAATGATGCCTCACAGATAAACCCAATTGCTTGGGTTTTAGTAAATTCCAGATATAATAAAAATATAGGCATCAAGAATAGTCAGTACAAAAGCTAAAACAGAAGTGTTTGGGTGAATTGATCAAGGTCAATCTAGCTGTTATTACACATACTCTCTTACTTCTTTAACAGCTAGGCCAATAGAAGTTTGTTCAGAACTAATTTTTCTGTGTGGATGTCTTCCTTTCTGGTGGTGATTTTCAATTTATCTTTTTTCCATTTTTTAATTCATTACAATTTATTCACATTCCATCCCAATGTTATCCGCTCATTCATTTCTTCCCATTCTCAGCCTCCCTCCCTCCTCCACCCTACTCCTCTCCCGTAGACTTCTAACAGGAGGCCCCGTTCTCGGCCTCCCTCCCTCCTCCACCCTACTCCTCTCCCGTAGACTTCTAACAGGAGGCCCCGTTCTCGGCCTCCCTCCCTCCTCCACCCTACTCCTCTCCCGTAGACTTCTAACAGGAGGCCCCGTTCTCGGCCTCCCTCCCTCCTCCACCCTACTCCTCTCCCGTAGACTTCTAACAGGAGGCCCCGTTCTCGACCTCCCTCCCTCCTCCACCCTACTCCTCTCCCGTAGACTTCTAACAGGAGGCCCCGTACTAGGCCTCCCTCCCTCCTCCACCCTACTCCTCTCCCGTAGACTTCCAACAGGAGGCCCCGTTCAATTTATCTTACAGCCCTATCATCCTCCATGTTTTGTAACCATTGAGAGAAGAACAAATGAAGAAATTGGATCCACTTAATATACAATCTACTTATATCTCCATTGGTTAAGAGAAGTCACGGGGCCAAGAATGTCTACACTAAAATTCCTAGTCTTGTGTCCATTCTTGGCCCTGTGAGTACTACAGTAGTCTACTAAACAAGCTCCTTCAAAACCATGTTGCTGCTCATGAAAGAAAACTTACAGGATCACTGTATGTAACAAAACAGTACTTACAAATGCACTGAAGGACAATATCTTTTCCATAAAATAAGATTAAAATGTCTAAACTTTAGTTCCTAGAAATAATGAAACTTAAGAGACCAACCAAGGACAATGCATGCAATAATCCTAGACCCCCCTGTTCAGACCTTGCCAACGGACAGTTTATTCTCCAGTGTTTGGGGAGAGAGGGGACTGTTTCTGACATGAACTCTGCTGCTCCCGACTTGATCACTTCCCCTGGGTGGGAAGGTCAGGTGGGCACACAGAGGAAGGGGATGCAGGCTATCCTGAAGAGACCTGATAGGTTGTTGTGGTCATATGGTCAGGAAGGAGGTCCCCTTCTGTCAGTGGTCTAGAAGAGGGGAATAGAGCAGAAGAGGGAGGGAGGGTGTGAATGGGAAGATACAAGCAAGGGGATAACAATCACAGTCGGGATGTAATCTGCATATAATACATTTTAAAGTTACCCTTCTGGAGCACAATATAAGACAGTTATATTTAAAAACTTATTTCTATGCTTACATTACATATGTTTCCTTTAAATGTCTATTATGTCTTCATTTCTTTTTTTTTTTTTTTTTTTTTTTTTTTTTGTTCAGACAGTGCCTCAAACGTAAGTCTCACTGGCTTAGAACCCAGTGTATTATACAGGCAGACCTTTGAACCTGTGCTTCTCTTGCCTTCAAGTTCATATTGGTGAGATTACTGCAATGCACAACCATGACGGGACTGACTGACCTTCCTTGAATTTTTTTATATTTTATTAATTTACTCATATTATATCTCAATTGTTATCCCATCCCTTATATCCTCCCATCCATCCCTCCCTCCCATTATCCCCTTACTCCCTTCCCCTATGTCTGTGACTGAGAGGGACCTCCTCCCCTGTATATGCTCATAAATATGTACAGTAAACTTCAAACCCCTACCCAGATCTAGCCAATGGACAGGACATTCTGCACAGTTGAGTGGAGAGTGGGGACTGACTTTCACACGAACTCTGGTGCCCCATATATGACCAAGTCCCCTGGATGGGGAGACCTGATGGCACTCAGAGGAAGGATAGCAGGCTACCAAGAAGAGACTTGATACCTTCCTTGACTTTTTAAGTTGTATTATCAATTACAAAATTAGGGTGATGATTGAAAAATCAATCAGGCATGCATTTTACCTATGCCAAATATATTTAATAGTCATAATCAGATAATTGTAAATTTATGGAATATGTTACACCTCCTTGTGCTTTGAAAATCTACATATTGAATTATATTCACCAGTGATAAATTCTAATTTTAAATATGTTCAGTTAACTTATTTAAAGCACTCATTGCCCAAACTCTAAATTCATCATAATCTATAAAACACTTACCTCATTCATAAATATCATTGACAAAAGAGCCTGCGTTATAAACAAAAGACTGTTTGCCTCTGACCCATAAGACGTTTTTTGTAAGCATGTGTATCATATAGGTCTGTGCACACATTTAGATACTAAGATGTTACCCACAACTTGTAGTGTTATGAAGGAGCATAGTAATATTATGAAAACATAATGATAAATTAGGGGGAAATACTTACTTTATAGTTTTAAGGAAAAGCTTTCCATCCCTTCATCATGTACCATTAGCTATTTAGTTGCACAATAGCAAGTAGTATACTTAGGAATCTCTAAGGAAAACCATCTGTTGCCTACAAAACTGAGGCATCATAGTGATATGCAATTGTATTACACACATGGTTTCAAACTCGCCCTTCCTAATCTCTGCATCTTTGTAACCACCTCTGTCTCCTCCTCAACATTTCAGTCTTATCTTTAGCTAATGTGAAGTAATCACATCACTTACTGCTGGATGTCCCTCTTCTGTGTTGGATTCCATTGTTTGGTTGGTTTTTAATAGGACTGAGTAAGACGTAGCTGGGCAGGAGGTATGCATTAGAAAGAAATGCACAGAATGACACCAAGATTCCACAGTTCTTCACTGAATGAATCATCCCTGCTCACTCCAAGGCAGAGATATTAAAAGATCATTGACATAACCTAGGTAAAATGGCCTTTGGAAAGAAACAGAAGAGAGTATAAAACTTTTTCACATCCTCCCCTGACTTTTACCTGTGAGTCTATGGTGCTTTTTTGTGAGTGTCCAGTAATTTTCTCTCTTTCAAATAATATCACAAAACCTCAGAAAATGTAATTTTTTTTCACGTTTTATGTCACAATAATCCAAAGACATGTACCTGGTAGACAAGAAGGAAAGGGTAAACCATGATTATTTAGATTCTTAATATTTAAATGTACAATCTGATAAATTTTAGTGACCTTAGGCAGATCATGACTGGCCCTCTCTTCTTTTCTGGTAAAGGTGTATGAGCTATGAGGGAAGGAGGTAAGGAAGGTGATGTATGCCCAAATTCACTACATATCTATGTAAAAATGTCAGGGTGAAAGTTTCACCTTGTGCAATGAATATATGTTAAAACGCTCAGATCATTAATATATTATTATGTGAAATGGTTTCATCTCCACAAACACTATATTTTCAGTCTTGATGGAACAGAAAAACAAGATCAGAGTATATATAAAATTCACAAATTTATCTGATCAAGAATATTATGGCTGTACATCATAAAAGGCTCATTTAAAAGTCATAGTGGCTCTTCATTCTCATCTCTTTAATCTTTAAAAATAGAAATTTATTCTATGCTTTCTAAAAGTATAGTGATTTTTAAACATTTATAATGTCATCAAGAGGATTAGTAAATTATTCCTTTATGTAAATTTGAGCTGACTGGGCTACTGAGAACAAAGAGAATGTAGATCCAAGACCTAATTCTTATTTAAGGTCATCTGAAATATCAACCCCTGCATAAACTCTTCCGTGATTCAATGAGGCATGAGGGATGGTTTGCTTAGAGCTAGTACAGACTGCAGTCTACGTTTTTCTCATGGTATTACATGTGTTTCATCCTCTCTTGCATTAGTATATAAGAAGCTGTAATTTACTTGTTTCTGTCTTTGGAGGAAAAAAGCTCATTTAACTTCCTACTTCATATAAGGCAACAACCATATCTTTACCTTGAGTGCACTTAGCATTTATTTTTCTTAACTGAAAGTATGTACTATTATTAATACTTTTGTAGTATTTACCACAAATTGCTACAGTTATGGGCAAATTTAGGTGCATAGGCACCATACAAAAGACCAGCACTTATGTATGTGGTTCAGGCACCTTGTACTCTATTCTACATCACATTTCTTCCACAGGCTGAGCTGAAACAACCTGAGCTGCTGACCTTGCCAGTGGCGATGGTGATTTCCATTTCATGTCCATCAACTGATGAATGGATAATGAAAATATACCTTTACACCGTTGTTCTTAATTCTTATTATATTGAGGCAATCTTGTCTAGAGGCATCTGTCCATTCTGCTGCCAACCCTGCAGCAATCTGTGTATGTTTACATCTCCATTTTTCTACCACAGTGTTCTGACTTATGGTAAAGACATAAGTAATTTTAGTGTTGAGTGGAAAGGTTACTTTAGAAATGTATTTTAATACCAACAGGAACCTAGTATTACTTAATTGCCTAAATAAAAGAATAAAAATGAAAACTTCACCTTAACAAACATAGCCTCCATTTATATAAAAAATAAAGTGAGCAAAGAATGATTTTTAAACCCTAATTCATCAATAGTATTTAATAATACTTTTTAAAATAACTAGTGAAACAATGTGTAGAATGTAATATTCCCTTCAAATTGCCTATTTTGTCATTTCACTTGTGGAAAAGTATCTAGTGCTGACTTTAGACATTTCAAGAGACATTAGTTTCTGTGGATTTTTTTAAAATTAACCAAATCACCTCAATGAAAAGGGTAAATTTTATATTTTGGTCAACCTCAATACAAGGCAAACAGACAAATAATAATAAAATGTTAAATTACAGATATGACACACAAAGGTATAAAATGTTCAAAAGAAAAATATTTAAAGTCAATCCTTTTTAAATACACATAACACAACGAGAGAGAAAGAGAGAGAGAGAGAGAGAGAGAGAGAGAGAGAGAGAGAGAGAGAGAGAAAGGAGGGGTGCAGCTAATATCTAAAAAAATAAAACTGAAAGGACAAAAAGAAAATGTCCTAAGAATAATACAGTAATAACAGACCATAAAAGGGGTATTGCTTGATAACAAAATTATATGTAATACTATTATATTACTCTCAAATTTTCTTATATCAGAAACTGTTGTACATTTACAGAATGGAACACTACTCAGATATTAAAGACAAAGAAGTCATGAAATTTGCAGGTAAATGGATTGAATTAGAAAGGATCTTCCTGAGTGAGGTAAAGCAGACACAGAAAGACACACATGTATGTACTTACTTGTAAGTGGATTTTAGCCATATTGTACAGGATAAACATACTACAATGCACAGACTCAAAGAAGTAACAAGGAGGAGCCAAGGGAGGGGACACTTAAATATCACTCAGAAGTTGAAGCAGAATAGACAGAGATAGTGGTTGGAGAGAGGGAACAAGGTGGGAGAGGGAACGCAGAGAGATACGAGGGTGGAGACCAGCCTGGGCAGAGTGGGGGCAAGAGTAAAGAAGGCCTGTAGGGAAAAGAGAAACTGTGGGCAGGGGTGTCTTTGTGAGGAGCTGGAGATCTAAGTCAGGCTCCTGGGAGAATATGAGGAGGAATCTAGCAGAGACCCCTAGTATCAGGGGCCGTGGAGACTAAAGAGGGCACCCGCTCACTACACAAGTCTCCTAATAGAGGGATGGGAACACCAACCTACCCACACAAAAAAATTGACCCGGACTTTACCCTGCCTACAAGATATGTAGGGATAAAGATAGAACAGAGACTGAGGAAATGTCCAACCAGTGCCAGGCCCAACCCAAGAGCCACCTTGGGGGTGAGCTTTAACCCCTGACACTACTATGGATACTCTGCTATGCTTGCAGAAGGAAGCCTGGAATAACTGTCCTCTGAGAAGCTCCGGCCACCATTGGCTAGATATAGATGCTGAGACTCACAGCCAAACACGAGAGATGTGTGTAGAGTCTTGTAGAAAACTGGGGAGAATAAAAAGACCTGGAAGTGACAGGAGCTCCACAAGAAGACCATCAGAGCCACCCAACCAGGGCCCAGAGGAGTTTTCTGAGGAGAAGCACCAATCAAGGGCCATGCACCCAGGCCTCCTCCAAAGATTTAGCAAATGGGCAGCTCAGGCTTAATGTGCGTTCTCTAGTAAGGGGAGCTGGGTCTGTCTCTGACACAGACTCTGTTGCCAGCTTTTTGTCCACTCCCTCACAGCAGGATTGCCTTGCCAAGTCACAGGAGAATAAGAAGTACTCATTCCTGGTGCAGAAGAGCTGGGTGGGGGGGGGGAGGGGAGAATCCATTTTCCCAAGGAAGAGGGAAGGGGGATGGGAGAGAGGGAGGGAAGGTGGACTGAAATGTGAGGAGGGATGGGACTATGACCAGGATGCAAAGTGAATTAAAATAAAAAAAAACAAAAACAAAAACAAAAAAACTTCTTACATCAGTTCTATGCCAGCTTGTAAAATACATACTTAAATGATGTTCTTTGACATTTAGTTTTCCGTCAGTATTAAACATGAATCTAGCTTTCGTTTGTTTAGAAATGTAATTTCATTTTCCGTAATCACCACTGTAACTCCTGTTACCACAGAGCCTTGCTAATTCACACTAATGACAAGGAGACAATTGCTGAACTTTGAAAATCACTATGAGAACAACTATAATAAAAGCCTTAGATATTTTGGTTGAGGATGTATTTTGCTCATTTATTTTGACAACTTTTGCTTCACTTTAATTATTCTGATTATACTAATACCAGTCAATATCCAAGTACATATTACACAAATGTTAAAATATTCACAGGAGCACAGGAGACAATTTTCTTGACTTAGTTAACTTAGGATTCCAAATTATCCCAAAGGAGAATTAATGAAGTCTCTTAGGGACTGGGAAAAGAAAGCTATTTTATGATGGGTCTCTCTTCAGTTAGCCCACCTCATCTCTGGGGTGACTGGGGACTAGGGGCTGGGAGTATAGCCCAGCAAGCTTTCCCTAAATTAACTCTCTCCTCCATGTAGATATATTTCCCTCATCATTCTGAATTGGTAAAATATTATAGTTCATAAATTAAACTTTGCTTTAGTGTAATCTTCTATGCTATATACTGGATACTATAGGTTTTGTTATCTGTGTTTTAGATTGGCTTTACAAACTCACTTATAGTGGGAGTTTTGGTTACTTAAAAAACTCAGTTCTGTTATGTGACTTTTTATGTTCTTGTCTTAAATCCAGGTAGGGGTAAGAGGCTGTTTCACAGCAGGTGGTTATGATTTGCACTAGCAGGGGTGTGATCTTGGCCAACTGCGTATAGTTTAATTCTGGGCACTCTGGAAAGATTATAAATTGGAGACCTCTAAAAGAGCCTGTGGAGGCTGCGGTCACACATGCTGCTGCCTCACCTGCTGCTGGTTCAACCTGCTGCTACATTTGGCTGTTGCATTTGCTATTTCTGGATTGCTAGTTTGCTGGACTGCTGGATATTCTGACAATGAAAATTGAATTGGCCTCATAGAACTCTATGTCACCAACCAGCAAAAAGGAGCCTATAGAGATCTATGCGTCCCTTCCCCTCTAAACTTTTTCTCTCTCCTACCTAGTGTTTGTTGGAATTTGAACAGGATTAGAATAGAGTAAGAGTTGGAAGGGAGGTAGAGGTATAAGAGCCCACTAAAATAGCTGTGTGGCTGTTATTCTGCACAAATTCAAGTCCTCAACCACCTAAACAATCTGGAAAGTAATATCTAGTAACGGTGAATGGGAAGAAGCTTTAATGTTTAAAGTAAAAAATAGGGTAAACAAGTAGTGAAAATTGAGATTAGACCCTAAACTAAACCTTCTTAGAGACCCTGGTGCTCAGTTGGTTCCTAAATTGATAGCTGACTCTCTGGGAGTGACTCATAATGCTGATGGATAGTTTTTAAACAGAATAGCCAAAGCTATTATACCTGAAGTAAACTCAAAATTCTGACTTGTCATTCTAAGAGCACAATTAAGTATCTGGCAGGATTTCATTCTTTCCCAGATGGCCATATATTTGGTGAGTTCATGCTCTGGGTGAACTTAAATTAACTCATTGATCTCTATATGCCTTTCATATATTCTCCAATATTGAAGTTACACATTGTTTTGCTCAGTAAGGCGTAAAATACCACATGCCTTGTATAAATTCACTTATTCATTCAATTGTGATTTGCTCACTGAACAAACAGAAATCAGACCTGCTGTGAATGCCAAGTTGACCAATTCACACACTGAAGCCAGGACTGCCTTGGTGCAACTTCGATGTTTTTCCTCTGTATACAGCCCTGACTAAATTTACTTTTACAGTAGCCCTAATTAGCTTTCAACTGTCAACTTGGTACCACTGAGAATCAACTGAAAAAGAAACTGAGGGATTTCCAGGATTAGATTGCCAGGCAAGTCTGAGTGCTATTGTATTGGCTAATTATTGATATGGGAAGACCCAGGCCATGGTCGGCACCCCTATTCCCTGGGTGGGTGTCCCTGACAATGAGAGAAAGCTAACTAAACATAATTAGTAAGTAAAATCAGTATTTTTCCACATTGTTTTTTGCTTCAAGCTCCTACTTCCATTAGTCCCTGACTTGCATCCTTGATAGATTGCAACCAGGAAATAAACCAAATAGACGCTTTTCGTGCCTGAAGTCACTTTTGCTTATGGTATATGACACAGCAACAGAAGCAAAACAGAGTAAGAATTATCTCTTCCTTTCTTGTATTAGTAACATCATGACACCCTCGGTTTATTACTATTATCACTTTGCTTCTCAAATATTCTCTGCTTTGTCCAAACATGTTGCCTTATTGGTCTCTAGAATTAAAATACCATCTAACTTAACACATGACATAGTCTTACTTTATATAGCATGATTTTCTACCATTTCAAGTGTTCCCTGTCAATACTAAACCCAGGGCACTCTTGCCAACCATGGCCTTTGGCATGCCAGCATATGACTGTGATCTATACATTCTCTTTTATGAATTTTTAAACACAATTCACCAGGCATCTCTTTCTGATTCTGATTCAATTCATAACTGAACTAATCAATATTGATTGTGCATTTCTGAAGACTGGAAAAGAAGAAACAGATCTTAAATCAAAGGGTTTGATATGAATCTGAGGTATGAAATTTATGTAGCTTTGGGGAAAATAATTCTATTAAATTACCCTGAAGTTGTCTCCTGATATGCAAAAGAAAAGTTACACATCAAGGCAAAATAAAATATACACCTTATAATGAAGTTTGAAAAAAGTTTCCTGTTATCGTTTTTTCCTGTTAGTCCAAAACAGGATTTCAAATATAGTGAACCATGTGCGTAAAGAAAAGACATTGTGTTAGTTTAAAAAAAAAAGTGAAAAAAATACCCTGTTAGTCTGTTGGTTTACTTTTTTTGTAATTATTTTTCTTTTTTGCATATACATTTAGATGATCACACATATATACAATAAACTACCTACATCAGGAAGAACCACAAAACAATAAGGAATTATATAAATGTTACATTCCTAGTGTTTGGCTAGTTGTATTTGGCAACCTTGAAGAAAACATCTTTCCTCTCTTGGTGTGTCCATTTACTTACTTAATATACTGCATGTCTAGCATGCAAATAAAATGACTGACTCACAAATTAAACTTTTAGGGTAAAAGATTTAAATGTAATATGTTATGTTATATTTTGATGACTACTGTAGAAGGTATTTGTAAAATTGTAATTGATTTACTTTTCAATATCATTATAGTCAAACTTACTATTCTCTTTTTCAAGTACACAGTGACAAATATAGTGAACTAGATAGATACTCTATCTTTTTCCAGCTTTTCAATTAAACAAATTTTGACATTTCATTTCTTAACAAAGAGCAGTAGCAAAACTCCCAAATAACTATCTATTGTCAATATGAATGAATAGGTAATATATCCTTCTTATACCTAAAATCACATAAAATGTTTGACTTTAATTCAATAATAATAACAATGGATCATCATAACTTGTGAGCAGTGAGCTTGCAAAAATAAAATGAAATGCATTGGGTTCGTTGAGTAATTACAGTTGTATACTGTCAAGCCTACACAACGTGCTGTCTGCAGAGTTTCATCAATATATTTACCCTAATATGTATTGTTATGAGGTATATAATAAATTCTCTACTTTATAGTCTTCTGGGAACTGAGGGAAATGATTCAATTAGCAAGAACACGTGAACTGGGGGAAATTAAATCAACTTTAATAAAAACATCCATAAAACATGTAGCAAGCAAAGTGTAGTGGTCATTAGGGGCCTCGTTCCTGGAAATCAATAAAACATTTCAAAGGGTCATATTTTTATAACTTTTCCTTGCATGCTGGTTGGACTCAGTTCAAGGGCATCCTTAAAACTGCCAACACCTGAGAACTCCTGACTTTAGCGACGCTATATCTCTAATGAGGTTGCTAAGTTTGCACGAGTTTTATGTCTGAGAACAATTCACAGTGATAGATGAATTTAACAGCCTTGCAAGGAAATGGATGGGGAAAGACAACACTCAGCAAAGTTTTACTTTTTCCTAAATAGTCAATCGTTTTTTATCAGACCTCTCTTGTCTTTGGATCCTGGTATCAGCTCATAATTGTAATAATTACGATGGTGTCTATTACCTTTATTGATTTGTGTAAACTTTTTCTTTGTTTTTATTAGATCTTTGAGAATTTGTATGCACTGTGGATCATATTCTCTCCATTTCCTTCTCTCTCTCTCCAGATCTACCCCTTCTTCTGTATTAACCCACTACTTTCTCTACTTCTGTTTTTTCTACTTCAGAAGTTTTACATTATTTACTACTTCATTGCTTTATTTCTATTTAAGTTATTAATTCATATTACATATCAATTGTTATCCCCTCACTTGTATGTTCCCATTTCCCCTCCCTCCCTCTTTCAACTTGTTCCCCTCTCCTAGGTCTGTGACAGAAGGGGACTTCCTCCCCTACTATAAGATCACAGTCTATTACTTCTCTTCCTGGTAGTCTGCTTTCTCTTCTCCTGAGTGTCACCAGGTCTCCCCACCAAGGGGAAGTGGTCAAATAGGGGCCACCAGAGTTCATGTCATAGTCAGTCCCTCCTCTCCACACAATTGCGAAGAATATGCTGTCCATTGGCTAGATCTGGATAGAGGTTCTAGATTTACTGCATGCTTTGTCCTTGGATGGTTAGGTAGTTTGAGCTGATGTCCCTGGGTCCAGATCCACCAGCCTTAATGGTCTTCTTGTAGGTTTCTAGGACCCTCTGGATCCTTCTATTTCCCCATTCTTTCTTACCTCTCTCACCTAGAGTCTCAATAGGAAGTCCCAGAATCTAACCATAACTCTGGCTAAGTGAAGACTTTCAGGGGACATCTATGTTGGGCTCGTGTCCAATTATATGTGAGTATATACCATATATATCTTTCTGGGTCTACTTCCATTTTTGTTTAAACCCATCACTACATTAGTGCTGCCTATATGTTCTTCCTTTGGTAAGTGGCCTTCCAGCAATAAACACAAGTGGTGGGTTCTAACTCAGCAATCATCATCATCATCATCATCACCATCATCTTAGGAAGTTGTAGGATTTTGTGCCCACCCCTTTATATTTGGGGATTCTTTTTCTGCATTGAACTTGGTATTGTAAATGCATTCTCAATGGCTGTGAGTTTATGTGCTTCATTTCTTGCTGTGTCAAATATCTGAGAGTTAGCTTTATAAAACAAGTTCATCTCTATAGGCCTCTTTTATGTTTTCCACCTGTTTGGCAGGACATTCTCCACAGTTGAGTGTAGAGTGGGGTCTGACCTTCACACAAACTCTGGTGCCCCATATTTGACCATGTCCCCTGGATGGGGAGGCCTGGTGGCACTCGGAGGAAGGATAGCAGGTTACCAAGAAGAGACTTGATACCCTATGACCACATACAGGGGGAGGAGGTCCTCCTTAGTCACAATCATAGAGGAGAGGAGTATGGGGAAATGGGAGGGAGGGAGGAATGGGAGGATAAAAGGGATGGGGTAACAATTGAGATGTAATATGAATAAACTAATAAAATATATTAAAATAAAATAAAACAAACTCATCTATCTTAATGCAAGTATAATACCTTTCTCCACTGGCTCATCCTCTCTTTATCACCATTTTAGTTCTAATGGTATCTTGTCAAATAATGTCTTCTCCACTTTGCTAATGTTAACCTACAAAAAATTTGATTATGTGTAAGAATGCTCCCTTTTATTCTGATATTTTTCATGTATTGTGTATTCTTATCCCATTTTCATAGGTATTTCACTTTAATTGTCTATAGTGAATATACCGTGACTTACTCAAACTCCATTTTGTGAATTATTTGTGATTTATGTTTTAAATCTCAATGTTGCACATAGTGTCTTCTGTTCCTTATCCTATTTATACATTTTTTTGAGTTTTCATTTTTAAATGATAGTATTTCTTGTCTATGGTGTGGGTATGACTGTGGCTAGGGGTATGTGAGGTGCTTTAGGCTATTGGAGTCTGAGGGGTGGGTATGTTGTCAAAGCACCATGGTAATTACTCTCAGTAATCCATTCTGAGTAATATCTTCTAGAAAATTCCTTTATTCTCTCCCTTCTTATCTTTCAATGCTTCCCCAGGTCATAGTTACATAGGTTTCTTCAAGTGAGCAGGGTTATCTTTTACCTGTGTGGAGCCTTATGAATCTATAAAGCCACCTATGTCTAATGGAATTTGGGGTTATTTATCTCTGGTAGTATAAAAGTAGAAAACTCTTAAGTTCCACTCTACTGAAGACACTTCTTCACCACCTTCACAGAAATAGGAGGAAACAGAATAACACGATAGAAATAAGCCACAGGAATCAATATATATACACATTAAGATGTACTTGAAGAACTGTAAATATATTTGAGAGAGGGAATAATTTTACATCTTGAGCCTGAAGCTGTATTGTCTCCATGTAAGCAAGAGGAAATTTAACAAGACTTATGCATCTTGCAGATACCAGTTTAAGGAGGCATATGATCCAAATTCAAGTTTGGGTTCTAGCAACATATTTTTCCTTTAAGAATGTCTGTGGCTCACAGAAGAAACCTCCATGGCAGCATTTATAGGAACTAATCATTGTTTTGTAACCATAACCACATGTGTCTTCCATATTGGTCTCATGGTTAATTATAGATAATTAAAATTATCAATTCATCCTTATATTACAATGAAAGTTCCATAACAACAAGGAAGCATATATAATAATGTAAATGTATAATAATGTATAATAATATAAATGTATATGTAAAACTAAAAAGTATTTAATAAAAACTTAATACATAAAAAATAGTGTCAAGGGTTAGCTCTCTCCCATGAGGTGGGTCTCAGGTTGAAGCAGGCATGGGTTGGACAGTCTATCAATCTCTGCTCTGCCTTTATCCCTGCACATCCCTGTACATTTGGGTCAAAGTTTTGTGGGTGAGTTGATGTTCCTCTCCCTCCACTAGGAGTCCTGTCTAGTTAGAGGGTGTCTGAACTCTTTGGGAAAAGATACTTCTGACAAAGGGTTAATATTAAAAATATATAAAGTCTTCAAAAAATTAAACACCAACAAACAAAATACCCCAATTAAAAATGAGTGTAGAGCTAAAGAGAGAACTGTCTGCAGCGGAATCTCGAATGGCTGTGAAGCACTTGAAGAGACGCCCAGCTCCTGCGTCCTCAGGGCAGATGTGGCTCCCCAGCTCCTGTGTCCTCAGGGCAGATCTGGCTCCCCAGCCTGGCATGCTGACTAACTCAGCTACTTCCAGGCCCTGATCCAGGCGTCTGAGTCGGCCTCACCCCAACATCTACCCTATGATTAATCTGCTGGAACACGGGAGGGGACCAGTCCTACAGATCCAAAGCTTAAGAATCTCCATGACACATGGCAACAATGAGATATCTGAAAGCAGTCCCAGTGAGGATCTGGTATTGATGCTGTAGGCTTTCCAACCAGAACCATGACTCATCACAACGAACACTTGAAAGCAAACATGTATAGACAGAAGGCTATACTGCGTGATATGTTACACCTTCCATGACAAGGTTTTTGCTTGTTTGTTATTTTACTGGGAGGAGGTTTCAAGGACAGATGATGGATATGAGAGGGACAAGGAGATGACTGGGATTTCAGTGCATAACGTGCAAATCATAGACAATCAATAAAAGCTTTAAAAAAACCTGACCCCCCCCCACACACACACAAAGAGATGCTCAACATCCTTAGCCATCAGGGAAATGCAAATCAAAATGACTCTGAGACTCCATCTTACACCGGACAGAATGGCTAAGATCAAAAACTCAAGTGACAGCGCATGCTGGCAAGCATGTGAAGCAAGGGAAACACTCCTCCATTGCTGGTGGGAGTCCAAACTGGTACAGTCACAGTCTCTTAAGGGCAGTGCATTAACACATGAGATGTACAAAGAAATCAAGCCATGTTCAAGATCATAAACTAGCAAATATGTGTACAGAAATATGGTAATTAGTTTTGTCCCAGAATTATTTTCCAAAGGCAATCAATGAATATTTTAAAGAAGGAAAGGTAAATGACATGAAGTTTCCTCTCCCAAAATGGTTACACCAAGCAGGTGTGTGTGCTTAGTACTTTTAGTCCTTAGCTATTAATATTTTTCAAATCAACAAAGAAATCTCAATAAGCATACATACAGTGTAGTAAATGTTTATCTTGGGGGAAGTTGACCCATTTGGAAACTCAAGTTCTGGGCAAGCATTCTGTCTGTTTTCTTTTCTATTATGAATAGATTCCCACAATCTCAGCTTTAGGAAGGGCTCAGAGTATGCAATGTAAATTTGAGCTTAAGTGAGAAAGATATTTTCCTAGTAGCTTATTCAGCAGTGGAACTGAATTATTGCACTGTGAAAGATGCCAGGATTCCAGACGTACTTGGGCCTTTTCACCTTCACCCTGTTCTTCTCCTCTAGAAAGCTTTTCATGGCAGCGCTCCAACTGCTGTTCTTCCAGTTGAATTTGAAATGCTCTATTACCTTGGCTAAGTTTCAACTATGTCAGTAAAACTCCCAAAGAGCAAATCAAACTCGCAGCAAAAGTGCCTTTCCTAAATAAACAGATTGCTGACCCCCAAACACGAGAAGAGGCTTTCTGCCATGGGATTATTTCATAGTCAGTTTTAATAAATACAGTCATTTCATTGTGCACAGGCTTTCAACTGGTAGTCAAGTTAAAACTCAGTCTAAACTAGGCACCTTTCTCCTTGGGGTAAAGGCAGTCCACAGCTGTAATTGTGGTGCACACTCCTTGTGCTTGAGGGTGACCAGCACAGCTATTCTCCAATGGGAAATGCCAGAGACCTACCTGAACTCTATTGCCTTGATAAATGCTCAGGTTTAGACATGTCTTGTCATACATCCTTGATGACTTCCTTAATGTGTGTATTTGTTTTCAATCCTGAAGCAGATATATTCTAAGAATGTAGTTTGTTGTGCTTAAAGCCAGTATTTTCTTTGTGGTTAATACCATTCATTGGAGGAAAACACTTCTACAGTATTTGATGCGTTAGAATTTGTGAGTCTTCATTTTAACATTCAGCCCTTGGCTGTGTCTTCTGTCCCACCCCATGGACTGAACTGTCCCCAAACTTCCCTAAACATGGCCAATAGTTAGTTATAGCCATAGGCAACATCTCTAACACTTTAATTCAGTTTGCCCACCACTTATTATCTTTGTCTCTTGCCATCTCTATTGGATCATTATTCAATCAATGGAAGCATAATATCACCTGTGATTCATTTCCACATTACCGTGTCAGTGATCTGATCATTATTTCACGTTTTGTATTTAACAGCTCTTGACTTTTTAAAAATCCTTACCTCATTTTCACTCTATTTGATGTCATCTGACATAATTCAGGCTGCAAATTTTGTTACTGCATAACTTCCTAGCATATAGTATAATCTCTCATGTTAATTTATTCTCCAATTTCATACACACACACACACACACACACACACACACACACACGAGTCAAATCCCAAACCCCAGCTTTGGTTAAATCCTTCTCTCCTTCTGACATGCAACCATGAATGACTAAAGGAACAGTGTTGTGAAAATGACAATTTCACAATTGTCCTGACTGGTATTACATTTATAGACATAGAATTACTATTCAACACTTCTCTTATGTGTTCAGACTTATGACTGAAGAAAGTTTAGCTGGTACATTCTGTTCTTACCTTAAGTTTTCATCCCTCATTCTTATTCTCTTAGCTGGTTATTTTACCTTCCTAACTTTAAAATATCAGTTAGATTCATTTTTATAATTTAACTACCACCAGCCTTTCCTTCCCTTTACTTGCTTCTCTTCACTTTTATTCAATGTAGGAACGATTCTTGGCGTGACTGAAATGCAGCTTTCTCTTTGTTCTACCCTTTACCTGCATTCAAAGCCCTATATGCTTGCAATGAATATCACACTTCTCCTGTAAATGTTCTCTATATACGCTCTGTGGAATACTGATGTCTTTGAAAATATTTCTCTTGATCAAATTCCTCTGTCCAGCTGCCACTTAATCCAGGAAATTGCACATCTCTGTGTGTGCTTTACAGTTGAACCTTCATGCAAATTCTCACCAACGTCCTCTTTTCAGGGCCACCAATACCAATCAATGCTGTTCAAACTTCAGATTCCAGCATACATTGTAAAACTAATTTTATTCTCAGTTGTTATCTGGGAGACTTGCTTCCTCCTTCTGCTAACCTAGGCTTAGTCCTGGAAGCTTCTAGCCTCAATACAATCTAATCTAGGCCTAGAATGTTTTCAGCCTCTGAGACTTAATGCTTAATAAACTCACCATTTCTAGTTCAATCCATTTGCCCACAAATTTCTGGAATTCCGTGTTTCCATAGTGTAAATGTACCACTGTTCCTTTATCCATAAGTGAGTTAACCCAGAAGCAGAAAAAGGCAAATGGTATATACTCACTTATATCTGGACACTAGCCCAAGGGGCATGTCCCATGAAAGTCTTCATTCATCAGGAAAGGGGGACAGAGGGGAGGACATACTATTGGGACTCTAGGTAAGAGAAGCATGGAAGAATGGGGAAATAGAAGGATCCAGAGGGTCCAAGACACCCACAAGAAGAACATTATGATGGGTGGATCTGGGTCCAGGGGTTCTGCTCAAACTATGGCACCAGCCAAGGACAATACATGCAGTAAACTTTGAACCCCTCCCCAGATGTAGCCAATGGACAGGACATTCTCCCCGGTTGAGTGGAGAGTGGGGTTTGACTTTCACACAAACTCTGGTGCCCCATATTTGACCACACCCCTGGATGGGGAGACCTGGTGGCACTCAAAGGAAGGATAGCAGGCTACCAAGAAGAGACTTGATACCCTATGAATATATACAGGAGGAGGAGGTCCCCCTCGGCCACAGTCATAGGGGAGGTGAGTAAGGGGAAATGAGAGGGAGGGAGGGAGGAATGGGAGGATACGAAGAATGGGATAATCATTGAGATGTAACATGAATAAATTAATAAAGTATATTTAAGAAGTAATGATGATGATGATAAAAATAAACTCACCATTTCTTGTTCTTTCTCAGCTCTGGCCTGTCTGGTTCAACTCAGCTACTTTGACTCAAAATCTTCTCCCAGTTGTTTTATTTAATCTGACTTCACTCTTGGCCCAGACTCTGCTTGGCCTTAGACTAACTCAGCAATCTGCTCTAATCTTCTGGCTTCTCTGTTTTTGGCTTGTTCTGTATTCACCCAAGTTCTTTCTCTGCAACTCATCTCTCTCCTACTTTCCTGGTTTAAAAAAACAAACAACTGCCTCTTCTCTGAAAAACTAAGTAGCCCCCTATGCTTTTCTTCCTGAGAGTTGGGCATATCCAATTCTGTCAAATCTTCTGTAACCATGATTGTAGGTGAATTTGTCGACTCTGGTCCTCAATTATTATTACGTACTTAAGCATTATTTGGCTTTCTACTCTGTATTCTCTTCCAGCTTTATTAATCTAACGGACACGTAATTCAGAAATTTTAAAGCATGACATGAAAAATAGGCATTATTTATTATAACATTGATCTATTAAAGATAAAACCAATAAAGAGGAAGTAATATTTTTCATAAATCTATGAATTCATTATATAGTCGATTGTATTTAAATGTTTTCATTGATATTTCTTACTTTAAAATACTAAATTCATGTCATGCTCTTTTAAAATATTAAATAGTGTAGGTAGATAGGCTGTAGTAAAGATTGCTTGAAATTAACTGCTGTTGCTTCTCTATCAGAAGCTAGGGATTCCATTCCCAATCTCCACATGGCAGCTTCCAGTGGCCTCACTCCAGCACAAGGGGATCCAACAGGGTAGTCTGGTCTCTGGAGATACCACAAACACATAGGGTATACATGCATGCAGGCAGGTAAACATTCACACACAGAAAATAAAATACACAATTTTTTAAAGTCTATATTTTATTTTTAGATGTCTTAAGATGGTTAAAACTATAATTGGAAATACCATGTCCAATTTCAATATGATAGTTTTACTTTATCTTATTTTGTCATGTTTGTTTGTTGTCTCTTAGAAGCCTGTGTTTTCCTAATGAGAGACAGAAAGGAAGTGGATCCAGAAGGGAAGTGGGAGAAACTGGAATGAGTGGGGGGAAGGGAAACTACAATCAGGATATATTGTATGAAAAACTATATTTTCAATAAAAGGTAAAAAAGACTTCAAGGTAATTTCAATAAAAGAAATTTATCTTTAAGACTAAAAAATTGATGAAAAAGTATTAACATTTCTAAATGGTTGAAAAGTACTATGGTTTGGTTTTGGTGAGATGTGTGTGTGTGTCTGTGTGTGTATCTGTGTGTGTGTCTGTGTGGTATGAGTGTGTCAGGTGTGTGTGTGTGTGTGTATGAAACCTATAATCTTCTGTACAGTGTGTGAGAACTATACCAGTTATATCTTGAGCCCTTAGCTGCTTATTTTTAATAAAAAAAATAAGGCCAGTTTGAAATATACACTTTGAAGGACATAGAAACAGGAACTGAAGTGTTGAAACTAAAATAAAAGTAAGATGTAGTTCTTTGAAATCACTAAAAAACCAAAAATAACTTATTAAGCCATCAGAGAAGGAAGGATGAAGACAAGAAAATGTGATGAAAAGAGGAAGAAGAAAGAAACTCATGAAAATGTGATTTGTATTGGAAAAAGGATCAAAAACAATATGTATTTCATATGAGCTAAAATGCATTGGTTCAAGAAATTTATAATAGTCATGGTTATGGTTATTAATCATGACAGAGGAAATATTTTAATATAAAATAGAGATGAAATAGTAGATATGTATGCTTATAGTTCAAAATATATGAAAAAGAATAAATAGAGGTATAAAACTAAAAGGTCACCTGAAAAGATTTAAATCAAATATTTATACTAGTCCTACAATGGAAGGTTGAGTACTGATTATGCTTTCTCTATTTATCATCTTGTTCATAGTTTTCTTCAACATAGCACCTGCATTAATTAATATTTAATTTACAAGTTTATATTTAAGAAAATTTTATTTTTTCTTTATAATTCATTTTAATATTTAAAACTCATCATAAAATGAGTAGAATTTTGAAAGTAGACAAAGCTTAGCAGTGAAACTTCCAGTCACTATGCATTCACAAATCATTTTACATGGGCTTCTAAAATCCACCCCATTTTCAGTTTGCCAATAATTTGATATTTATTGTTTGTATTTGAAAATTATACTAGCATAAAACTGTTTTCTAATGAGAAAATACTGTGCGTATACCTATATTTGGCCAAATTTGAAGGGTGTTCAAATTTTATTTTCTCCATGTTTCCTTTAATAGTATTCTATCCTTTGCAGATTAATCTTTTCTTAGGCTTTTGGAGTGTTTTCTGTGTCATTAATCTGGCAATAATAATAGATGTCTATTATAATTTCTGCTTGTTTGTTTCATGATCATTTGACTTCTGTTTGAGGAATATGACTACAAAACCAAAACCAATACCCTACACACATCTTGGAGTTCTTTTTTTAATAATTTATTCAGATTACATCTCGATTGTTACCCCTTCACTTGTATCCTCCCATTCCTCCCTCCCTCCTTCTTTCACCCTATTCCCCTCCCCTAGGTCTGTGACAGAAGGGGACATGCTCCCCCACCATATGGTCACAGCCTATCAGGTCTCATCCTGATAGCCTGCTTACCCTTCCTCTGAGTGCCACCAGGCCTCCCGACCAGGGGGAAGTGGTCAAATAGGGGACACCAGAGTTCATATCAGAGTCAGTCCCCACTCTCCACACGTCTGTGGAGAATGCACTGTCCATTGGCTAGATCTGAATAGGGGGGTGTTCTATATGCAAAGGATTTCTCACAACTGTAGCTATTGCTCTCACCAATAATGATCTGCTTGGATAACCTAAATCTACTATCAATGCTTACAGATAATATTCATTTAATAAAGCTACATGTGTGGGTAATACCTGATATCTATGAAACGTGTTGGATTTATGGTAAATTGACATAGTTCACATTATTTAATGAATCAACCTCTCTGATATCCAAATCTGTTCCTGGTATTCCACTTTGGAATGCAAGTGTTTCCACGGACTTTTCTTTGTTGTCTTTTATCACTTTAAAGGAACTTAATGGTTTAATAGCAATTGAATTAGATACTCTTTCTTTAACAATAACTGTGACTGATTGGAAATGGTTTCCATCTGACTGTGGCCAATGTAAAGTATTGACAGCAGTCCCCAGTTTTCTACGTCAAATGATGATGCCGAGATTGACCCTTAAACTCCCTGAGTCACGCTATGAACAGCTCAAAGGCATGGAGGGAGAACACTACTTAACAACACTCCCTTGTGTTCTAGAAAGTTAGTATTAGAAATGTCACGTAAATTAATCTACTATAGGAAGGAAGTCACAGTAATTTGAGCATACATTTCTCAACCAAGCCACTGAAGTTTCTTTGCTAGCTCTGACTGTGGCCTATGCGTGATGACTTTGCTCAGCATAGAAAATGGAAAGTGCAGGTCATAATACACTGGGGAGAAGCTAGAGAAAAGGTTGCCCATACAATAGTTGATGCTCTGAGGGACAATGAACTATCACAAAATGAGATAAGAATGACAGTTTACCTGTATGATCTTTCTTCCCTTACTGATAATATACTGATCTAATTATGTGAAAAGTAGAAGACAATCCCATATCCAAAGACCCAGAGACACTACCTGTACTGAGTGGTGGCAGATGCCTTTAATCCCAGGACTCCACTCGGAAGGCAGAGGCAGGTGGATCTCTGTGAGTTTGAGGCTAGCCTGGTCTTCACAGAGAATCCAGGACAGCCAGTACTACACAGAGATAGAGAGACAGATGGAGAGAGACACTACCCAGAATTCATAATGTATATTTTAAAATATTTGGATATTTTAAATTAGAAAAAGTGAGGAAGCTACACATGAAGGAACCAAAGTGTATGTAATGAAGTATTCTGAATACAATACTGAAAGAGAGAGATATTAAATCAAAGACTAAGTAGACTTTAATAGCAACAGGCCAAAAATGACTTCTTAATTGCTAAGCCGCTATCATGGTGATCCAATGGAGACAGTAGACAAAATAGGGTGTAGTGTTATACTGAAACTTTCCTGTAAATCTACATCTATTCTAAAAGAAAAGGGCACTTAAAATTTAAAATATACCACTCTCCATAAAACACTTTAGTATTTATAGGAAGTAACTTCACATACCATATCTACTGGAGTGACAAAATAATTCTTAATTCATTTTATGTAGTATTTTAAATGTGAAATGTGACTTTAAAGAAGAATTTATTCTGAGAAGCCATCCTGTCATCCTGTAAGATTGTTTTTTATGTAGAGTCTTTAGTTTTAAAGAGTTGTAACCGGCACAAATACAGTGGAAATGCATGCCTCACTAAATAAGATGAAAAGTTGGGTGAATATCTATAAACCACTGTTATTATAGCAATCTTCAGGAGAGTTGCAGACTATTCTCCATTCTTTGGATCCTTCCACTTATTAATGATTAAAGCATGACTTACTTCTCTCAATAGTCCCTCTGACAAATAACTATATAACTAGATAATTCCATATACACATATATATATATTTGAATATGTATTCACACAGATATCCTCTGTGCCTTTCTTATTTCCAGTCTGACACAAATGATTCAAAATATATAAGCTTGCTTCTGCTGATTTTCACAATTTTAGGCATGAGGGCATTAATATTACCTCCCTGTCTCCTGTTCTACAGCCCCTGGTTTCTATTTAAAAAGAAAAACCCTAGCTCTTGATTGGCTGTCTCATAGGCACTTGATAAGTATTTCTTCAACATTAATGGGCTGTGATGTTTAGTTACATAAAACTTATTTTAGGCTGAAAGGTAATGTGAAAGTCACTCACTACAAATTTTTCATCTTGTAAAGGGAAATAACTAAGGCAGAGAAAGAAATTATTTACCTCACCATGTCTAATGAAAAGCTGGTGCTGGAAATATGACTCTTATTAAGCCTATACATGGGTCTTCTCAACCATTGTTTTCCAAATATTTTGGATTTTAGTATAGTTCTAACATCTAATACTAATGCATTGGTATTTGGACAAATTAAGTAACTTCTGATATTGTGTTCAATGTCCTTTGAAGCTGAGAATGGGAATAAATAAATGTTATATATGTAAAGAATGAACAAATCCAGATACTTATAAGTCACATGCAAAAAATCAAAAAAGCAAAACCAAAAACACTGCAGCGTTGTCTATGAGGCTGGATAAGGTTAGTGTGTGCATGTGTGTATGTGTGTTTGTATATTTGTATGTGTGCATGCATGTGCGAATGTATAGATATCTGTGTGTGTGTGTGTGTGTGTGTGTGTGTGTGTGTGAGAGAGAGAGAGAGAGAGAGAGAGAGAGAGAGAGAGAGAGAGAGAGAGAGAGAGAGAGAGAGAGAGAGAGAGAGAGAGAGAGAGAGAGAGAGCATGTGTGTTTTATATGGTATGCTTTACAAACACAATAGCAAAACATTTGTTAGAAAAACAGACACCACTAATTTTTGTCTGATTCATCTTCATGCTAGAAGTTGCCAAGTAAATGTGGCTTCTTTTTTGAAGTAGTCTACTTATATCATTTTTGAACATATAACAAATATGTGTAAAATACTACTAATAAATAAAGAATACTAAGTTATATATCACTGTATATTACATGCGAATTATCCAATATATTTAAATAAATATACTTACACTTAATCATAGAGAAAAGATAGAAGTAGGAGATTAAAACCAACATTTCTATAGACAAGATTTAGAAATAATATGCATAAACACAAAACTTTAAACTTCCTCATGGGCAGATGACCTAGCACGAGGCAAACTGACCTAATGTGAAAATCTGAAATTGAAACTGTTAAAAAAAATTGAAGAAATTTTAGTGTGGACTTGTCACACAGGTAGAAAATTCCAAACTTAAGTTAGAGTGAGTGGATATAAACAAAATACTATATACTGAAAGTACGATCTGCAATTATGTTTAGGATACACATAATAGCTGCAGCTATTTATTTTTAAACATTATGTTTTATTCAGATCACATGTATACAAATATTCTAAAAATCCCTAGAACTCTAAAATCTGATTTTTTTTTCTGCTTCTGAACATTTAAGGTAAAAGACACTGCTGGAATTGGGGTATAATATTATTGCCCCATGGTTCCGCTATGATCAGAGATTAGTCCCCAAGGTGGCAGTATGAGGTGGTGTTGCTTTACCTTCAGGAGACAAGGTAGAGCAGAGGTTATTGGATCAATGCATATGTGTTCTTAGGTTGAGAGATAATCACCTGTCTTTTGAGTCCTAGTGGCCATGGTACTGCACTGTCCACTGCCATCCATATCCAGCCCCCCCATCTCCTAACTTCCACCTGCTTGTACTTGAACCCGTGGCCGTGAGCATAGGAAGGCAGCTGTGAAAAGAGCAATGTGAACCTGACCCTAAAGGTACTTGGTTGACATCTACCAATTTTATGGGAAAACTTTGTAAAAATCTATTCTCTTATCAAAGTTCTCGGTGCAAAGAATGTATTTGTAAATCTATAAGAACATACATGTGGCACATTAGACTTTATCATCCTGCATATATAGTAGCTAGAACTGCAAGCACTCCCAGTAACTGGGAAACCAACCGGCCAACTCACTGGGCACTGTAAGATGGTGGATATGCTAATTTGCTTGATTATAACAACAGTTCTTCTATTTACAACATATATATACACAGTACCATTTGCCCCTTAAACATAGGTAGTGATTGAACAAATACCTAGTCAATCATTGTCTCTGTGTCAGGAACCACTTGGGAGATGTCACCAAGTGCTTCTAGGGCCAGGCCTGATTGATTCTTCCATGACTCTGCTGTCTTGTGCTTCCTGTTTCTTGGAAGTTTCAGAGTGAGCCTTTCCATCCCATGCGTTATAGTAACTTAGACGATGTCATGAAATCAGCCAGCTGATAGTGAACACTGAAGCTCTTTTCATGGATGGCTTGTGTTTCAAGAGCTTGAAGACTTCTGGTATTTAAACCCAGATGGCTGCCAGGTGTGTCTCTGAATTACTAGGGTTATATGCAAATGATAGTGGTTGAATGCTTTTATTTTGTTGACTTTGTATCAGTAGAATGAAATACTTGGTGTTGTTATATGTAAAAAGGGGGTTAATTTATGTCATGTGTTGGCAGATTTATAGTTTAGTCAGGAATAATAGAGGTCTATGGGAGGGCAGTAATTTGGCTGACAGATGGTAGCAGAGCATGGAAAATGAATATATAATGGAAAGGAAATGACTACATCCCAAACTAGAAGAGACAAAGGAGGTTCCTTGGAGTTTGGAAGAGGCAAAACTATTGTTACTACAGACCAGAGAGGGGAATACACTGCCCACCTATAAGGTGAAATAAGGGAAGATCGGAGCACTTACAATTCTGAATTTAAAATATGTGCTCTAGAAGAACTTTGGTTGGTTGGTTGGTTAGTATGTTTGTTGGATGGTTTTGTTTGGTTTGGGATGACTTCTTTGCTCAGGGATGTGCTTTTCCTGTGTTCCTAAGATCTTGTATTTGGTTGATTTCCAAGACAAGCCACAAGCCACTTAACTTTCTAAGTGCCTTTGGCCACATGCCAGGAGCTACCAGATGATCTGACAGCAAAAACAGGTTCTTACCTGAGTGTGGAACCGTAGTATGATAATTCACTCTATGGCCTTTTGCTGTGTCCTCATGCATAGTCCTTACCACAGTCATTTTATTGCTAGTCCTACCTTTCCGATCATGCAGCCATGCTTCCAAGTTATACGAACTGCTACCATCAAAACCCCAGGCGTAGTTAAACATGTCTCTAGCAGTACGTAAAGATGGATATGTCCAACTGGCTTCTTAAATAATGTACAGACACTCAACATTTAACAATAAAGAGCAAATATAATAAAGCAAAGTGATGAAGAGAGTGGAGAAAACTGTATCATTAATCACTTATCGTATGTGCCTGTACGTATACATTAATAAATACAGAAACACCTTGAGAAAGTGATTTAAAAATATTTTATGGTCTACATCCTGTTGGGTCTGTTATCTAGCATCTTTTTATATGAAAAAGGAGTACATCATTATGATGTCCTGGATATTTACCTTAAATATATAAACCATTTGAAGGTCATTTGTTGCCTTAATATGCTGTAGCTCTGACCTAATCTATTTAATATTTTTAAATATTTAGGAATCAGGAACATGTGTCAAATGTTTGCTTTATGCAAGTAGGTGAATTAATAAGGCTATCAATAGTGTCTGAAAATTCCAGATCCTTGTAATGAAGCTCGCTGGTTTTAATGCTAGAGAACTAAACATAATGGCAATCCTGCTGCAATTGGTGGTGACCACAGTAACATTAAAAAATATATCAATATTTTGACTTAAGCTCAAGTTCATTGATCATGCACTCATCATACATTGAGAAATTTAATTTCAAAGGATGCTTTAAAACAATTCTGTAACTAGATTTAAAAGAAGCCATCACAGCCCCTAATGCTATTCATTTGGCTAGATCACATGTCAGTTTAAAAGAAATGTATTGATTTCATTCCTCCTCAAATAGCACAAGATTTCCAATGCATTTAGCTTATATTACTGTTAATAAAAGATAAAACTGCTCAAGACACACTCCCAGGTTCTAAAGCAACATCAGCATGAATACCTAATGTTAATTTTCTTCACACCACACCTCTGTTTTATTCACTTTGCTTCATTATATTTGCTCTTTATTGTTAAATGTTGAGTGTTTGTACATTATTTAAGAAGCCAGGTGGACATATCCATCTTTACATACTGCTAGAGACATGTTTAACTATGCCTGGGGTTTTGATGGTAGCAGTTCGTATAACTTGGAAGCATGGCTGCATGATCGGAAAGGTAGGACTAGTAATAAAATGACTGTGGTAAGGACTATGCATGAGGACACAGCAAAAGGCCACTGTTTACTGCTCTCCTGCTCTGTGTATGTAGCTGCAATGTAAGAAGTTTATAACATTCCAGAAAGGTTAGGGTTATCCCTGATGATTAGATTACTTGACCGTATTTACTCTAACACACACACACACACACACACACACACACACACACACACACACACACACATGCAACACACACACAGTAGTGGGGCTAGGGGCTAGGAGACTAAGGTATGCAACGAGTGGGGTAGTAGTCTTCTCAGGGAGGTCATACCAGTTGGTTATTCAATTCCAAATGGTCAGCCCTGAAAACTGTGCATACAAGTTACATTATATAGACGGAACATTTTACACACGCTCAGGTAACAACAGCTAAAGAAAAAGAAATCATGATTTTCAAAGAGGATAAGTTTGAGAGGTACAAAGGAAATTTTGGAGGAAGTGAGGGAGAAGAACATGATTTAATTATACTATGAACTCAAAAAAACTAAAAACTATTTCTTCAAAGTAGAAGAATAAAAAAGAATTAATCTAATACTGTACAATTTTCCAATGTTCACATTCTTACTTTGCACTTGAGTAAAATGCAGTAATAATAAATATATTTGTATTGGAATAGTACTTTGTTCATCTGCTTACATAGTTACAATATTATTATTTAGAAATTAACGTTCTTTTCTTCTTTTTATTTGACCTATCACATGTATTCTTCTTTTGGTAGCCATTGGGTCTGTGTCATGTATGTAGAAAGATTCCGATGGTGAAATCCCTATTAATTCTAAAATTCTCTCTGTCCCACTTATCTTTATTTTGAAGTATGATTGCACTGCCTATGAGGGTTTTGTTTTTTGTTTTTTGCTTTTTTGCAAAAAACTTGCAGATATCATTTAGTCATTCTGCTTTACAGATGTGATTACACACAATTAATGTTGTTATAATTTTGTTAAGAACTTACATTTTAGGTACATAATTATCTCCTATAAGTATTTTACTTTCTTTGCTCTTTTTTTCTTTTACTTGGGGTCTGGATTACAGGTTCAGAGAGTTAGACCGTTCTCATCATGGCACAGGTTGGTGGGAGCACGGCAGCATTTATAGTGGAGGAGCGATAGCTGAAAGCTACTCCTGATCCACAGGAAAAGTGAGAGAGACAGAGACAGAGAAGAGCCTGGGCCAAGCATGGGCTTTTGAAACCTCAAAGTTCACCCTCCAGCAAGGTCACACCCACTCCAACAGGGCCATACCACCTAACAATTCTTATCCTCTCAAATAATGCCCCTCCCTGGTGAATAAGCATTCAAACATAAGAGTTATGGGGGCCACTCTTATTTAAACCACCACATTTCACTCCCTGGCTCCCATCAGTTTATTGTCACATCAGAATGCAAAATGTATTTGGCCCAGCTTCAAAAGTCCCCATAGCCTTTCTCTTGGTCTCAATACTTCTTAAAAGTCAAAAGTCCAAAATCTCTTCTGAGACTCAAGGCGATCTCTTAACTATAACACCCTGAGTTTGCCGCCTGTCGGTTTTCCAGACTGTTTAGCATCCTCTGCTCACTCCCCTGTGTTCTAAAATAAATTAAGGGACAGAGATTGATAAAGAAAAAGTGAATTTATTTACATGATGATCAGTCCAGGGAGAGAAAGAATCCTAGGTTTTCTCTGCCTTTCTTATAGCAATGTTAAAATTTTATGAAAAAGATGGTATAAATGCTGAGAAATAGGCTTTGTTGATTTATTTGCAAAATGATGCCTTTAGCTATTCTTAAGGCAGCATGACAAAAGCTAGCGTTATGTAGGAAGAGCGAATCTCAGTTGAGTATGTTCCTCTCTGTAAGACTGGCCTATAGGCAAGTATATAGCACAGCTTCCTAATTAGTGATTTACCTGGGAAAGCCCCGTCCATTGTGCATGGAACAAACACTGGGCAAAATGGTCCTGGGTGTCATAAGGCAGCAGACTGGACAAGACATGCTCTTTTCCACTTTGTATAAAATTGGTAAGAACCACATGATCAAGACTGACAAAGAACAGACATGAGGATGATAAATATTTGATTAATAAGAGAACAACTGAGGATAACTATAGTCTACTTCTCTAGCAAATTTGACTTATGCTCTTTGTTAAGTAAAAACACTAGAATATATGTGAAAGACTTTTTTGTATGTGGAAATTTTTATCAATAAAAAGTAAATATAAACTTTAGATTGTCAAGGGGACATACTTCAAAAATAATCTCAATAAGGTCAATGTTTTATGTAAAAAGCAGATAGCAATAACTTAAAGACAGCAAAGAAGGAATTTCATATGAGAAGCCTAATAGAAGACTTCAAACGCCATTGAAGATTTCACTGTATTATAGAAGAGATTCAATCTTGTTTTATGCACAATAGGGAGAAGAATGCCATATCTGTACTTCAATATATTTTTTTCTGATGATAGAATTATGAATTATGTTATCACCATTAAAATATATTACTTATGGGTCTAGAGAGATGGCTCAGTGGCTAAGAGCACTGACTGCTCTTCTAAAGGTCCTGAGTTCAATTCCCAGCAACCACATGGTGCCTCACAACTTTCTGATGCCATCTTCTGATGTACATGCAGACAAAGTACCCATATATGTAAAATAAATAAATTTAAAATATATATATATATTATTTATTTGTTATATTATGATTTGAAAGTTTAAGTAAATACTTTTAAATTTTAATCATTCATAAATTAATAATCACCATACAACCACACACCATTCTGGCATAGATTTTATAGAGTTTTGGGCTTATTCTCTTGACCTTATATTTTTAATTAAGTGATGCTTAAATTCTATGACTCATGGCCCCATCTTTTATAGCATTTCAACTAAGATCAATTTCCAGGGCAATTTTGACTCTCTAGCATTTCTAAAATTGACAATACTTATGCTTCTCACATGATCATTCCCCGTGGTCCTCTACTGTTTTTTATTTCATCTGTGGCTTAAAAAGCCAATTGTTTAAATGACATTTAAATTCAAAATGCATAGTGTTTGTAGGAAGTGAAAAGTTACGTGAGTGACTTGAGTGTAAGACACACTTAATGAGCTGTAGATAAGACACCTTATACCAGAGAGAATGCCTCAGTTTCCCCATTATTCTGAAAACCATGGTAAACATGCTTCCACATTTCAATTGGCTCCTCTAGTCTAATTATTATAATCTATTTTAAATGTTTTTCAAATTCAAAATATCTTGCCAAAGCAAGCTGATTCTATTCAAACTTATTTCCGTTTCCCACCGACCAATATAACCATATTCACTGTACCAACAGTGCAATCCACAGGAAGTAGGAAGAGGTTGCTGTTACAACATAAGGAAGCCTCAGCAGAGAAGAGGCTGTCTGAGCAGTTGTTAACAGTGTAATGTGGATTGAATATCGGGAAACATTTGGTATCCGTGTAAATTATAAGGAAGAACCTCCTTCCTTTTGATGTCAGTGATAGCAAAAATCAACAAGCAATGTCATTAGTAGAAAGATGAAACAATTTCCATGAAAATAATATGTAAAATTCTCTTATCCATTTTCAATAATCCTCTTTAATCTGCTTTGCATGTTTAGGTATAATCAGGATAAGATCTCTGTACATGTACTTGCAGACTACGGGTGAGCCAGCAGGGTTTATAAACTAGGAAAAATATGCAAATCTTACAAAGAATGGGTTTGAAAACAAAACAGAAGTTATTGGTGTCAAAGTAGCTAAAATAATATTTGTAGCCACAGAAAAAAATATTATTCTCAAAATGCATATTATTCTCAAAATGCATTTAAAAGTTAAAATAATCTGCTTCCATCAAGAAACCATTGCAGCTTACAAGATATTGAATTTTAAATCCAGGATTCCACCCTATGATCTGATCATATTAAGATATGCCCATACAGCCAAAGAAAACAGTGGCAATCTACAGAAAGATGTCACATAGCAAGTTTAAATCAAAGAACATGCAAATCGGAAAGGCAACGCACCAAATTCACAACATAGTCAAACACTCACTTCTCTCCCTAGTTTTCAACAAAACAAATATCTAATGGACATCACCTGCATTTTGTAATTTTCTCTCAAACCACCTAAAAACAAAATAATAATTTCTCTGCCTTTGAAAACTAAACTTTATGAATGGGCTTTGTTAGGTGCATATTGAGAAAAGTTCTAGCCCTGATAAGGTTCCAGTACTGTGAGGGTCAGAAGACAACAGGGCATTCACCTAGTGCCCCTCTCTCTTTCTTGAGAGAGGGATATAGTCATTAATATCAGCAGAACATATTTTCATGCTTATGCCCTGTTTCATCAACCTTATGATTTCTGGATTCTATCCTAAAAATTACAAGGAAGAGGACATGTTCAGTCCTGATGCTATTTGATGAGCTGGGGTAGAGGGAAGGAGGACACTCCTTTTCTGATAAATAGGGAAAGGGCATGGGGAAGACAGAGGGAGCATGGTACTGGGAGGTGAGGAGAGATGGGGCTGTGATGTAAAGTGAATTTAGAAACAACAATAATAAGACCTTTGGGTTATTGCAAGGAACATGCTTGATTATAAATAAGAATGTGGGAGCCCTTGTATTCGGAGCATAGATGTTCAAAATTGTGATGTCTTCTTGGTTGACTTTACCTTTGATGAGTAATTTTTTTTACCTTTGATTAATTTTGGTTGGAAGTCTATTTTATTAGATATTAGAATGGCTTCTTGTGACCATTTGCTTGGAATATTTTCCCCCCACCTTTTACTCTGAGGCAATGTCTGTCCTTGTGGTTGAGGTGTGTTTCTTGAATGCAGAAGAATGTTGGGTCATGTTTATGCATCCACTCCGTTAGTCTGTGTCTTTTTACTGGAGAATTGAGACCACTGATGTTGAGAGATATTAATGACCGGTGATTGGTAAGTCCCTTCATTTTTGGTATTTGTAACAGTCGAGATTTTGTGAGGTTGTGATTTTGCAATGGTATAAGATAGCATTAGTATCAACACAATCAAAACCAAAGTGAAATTTAAATTTATTTTCAAGAAATCCACTTGTCTACTCTATAATTATATATATGTATATATATATAATTAAATACTATCATCTCTAAATATAATATTATATGTAATATAATTATATAACATTATATTTGTTATCTATACACACATATACATATATATGTATTGGTTTTTATTGAGACAGGGTTTCTCTTTGTAGCCTTGGCTGGTCTGAACTTGCTTTGTAGACCAGGCTGGACTCAAGCTCACAGAGATCTGCCTGTCTCTGGCTCCCTGAGTGCTGAGATTATAGTCATGTGCCACCATGCCTGGCTCTCCATGACTGTATTTAACTCTCCCTTGTGTTAAATTAACATGAGTCTTAACTCACCGAAGATGGAGAGGCAGATTGTGAATGAATCAATGTAGTCAGCCTTGGAATTACTTGACCAAAATCTATTGGGCTTGCATCATGAACATCAATCAGTTCAGTGAGTGGAATAATTTCCTTCTCTGTCCAGTGTTAGCAAGTTCTGCTTCTATGAAAGTGGGGTTTCCTTGAGTCATCTTGTCTCTGAGAATCCTTTTTTTTTTTTTTTTAACTGCAAAGAATTTTACCTCTTCTATTGCCCTAGCTAAATGACAAGAAAGGATAGTGGAATAGGGTTGTTTGCGCCTCATAGAAGCTGTAGAATCTGTTGTTGCAATTAAAGAGTCGAACAGTGTTAAAGGTGATATGGATTTTGCAGTCGGCCTGAAGACATGGATAAATTATGGACCTGTCTTGCTTCTTGAGTGTTGCACCAAAATAACTCTAGGCAGCTGCTGATCCAAGTTTAATGATTGATAAGTACAAAAAGGCCTTTTCTCAGTGTTTGTGTTGTCAGGCACATAGCGCGCTATTGTGTGACAGATGCTGTGATAATGCTAACCAGAGTAGCATATGAATAATGTGAGACAGTCAGCTTTGGTCACATTTATATACCATAGATATTTCTAGATGCACTCTCTTCTATGGTAGAGAGAAGTGAGCAGTGTCTCACTAAGTAGCCGAGCCTGGCCTTGAACTGGTCTCTACCTTGTGAGGGATGTAATCATAAACATGTACTCCTTGCACAATAGTATTTCATATCTCTAGACTTATACTGCCACAAGTATGCTATGTGTCAGTCACTGGGACATTTAAACTCTTGGAAACTCAGTTTCCACATTCCAGTACCAAAGCAGTTTCTCACTTGATGGCCTTGAAAGCATTAAAAGAAAAATATTTATCGGTAACCAAGTACTCCATAAAATTTTCTTGAGGAAGTATATGGTAGAATATTCTGGAGAACCTGTGTTCCTTAGATAATCAAAACCCAGTTCATGAAGTATAGGAGAAATTTAGAGAATCACAAAAGATAGCAAAGCACCCCCACCCCAGTTGTGGGAGCTATTTTGCTATTAGTATAGTTTGCTATTTTTGGATTGACCTAAACTTCAGTGTTGGATGAAGGAGGGACAGGAGTAGGTAGGCAGGCATATATCTGAACAGGTTAACAATAAAATCCACTGTTCAAATTCAACTCCTTCTATTCCATCTAGTAGTAGTAGGGAGGGAAGCTGTGCCCTGCCTCATTTGAAAGGTAGTGTCAGTTTAAAGAAACTAAGACTTAGGAAAGTGTAGATGCCCCCACAGTCATCTTCAACAAGGGCTTCCGATGCTGATTGTTTCACTTTCCTGCTCTGCCAAAAAATCCTCCAAAGCATCAGACTCCTTCTGGATCAAGCTAGATAATTCTTTCACAAATCTTTCAGTGAGAGGAAAGTCCTAAAATCCACCCTTAGGAGCACATGTTTGATAAATCTTGTTACGTGAGACAAAAGAATGGCGGCTCTTGCAGCTTTCCCTCAGAAACCATCAGTGTGATCACTGGTTTATTTTAAGCGTAATACAGAGGACTTCTGTCTCATGTGGAAGAATAAAGGTGTCACTAACGGCTAATCTATCCTTGTATGTCGCCCATGAAGATTTGAGGGCTGGACCAAAGAAGCAGATAAGGCAAAGTTAGAGCATCCCAGAAGGAAAAGAGGGGGCTTCATAGAAAGAGCAGCCATTGAGGTATCCAGCTCACGACTCACAGCACTACCATACTCCAACGGTCACTTCTGTTAAGTGGCGGTGGTTAGATATAATCCTTTTACTATAATTTAGATTTTTTAAATGCTTGCTGTTGTGGAAGTTGAACCGTAACAAGATTTATATCTGAGTAAATCTGACCCCATAGCCATTAAAATGTGACCAAGCAGAGGAACAGAGTTGAATCTTTTCAAAGCGGGAACAGAAACAACACATCTGTTTGAGGTATGGAGATTCAGAAGGCCCATTCAAACCACGTGGTCATTTAGCAGAGCTGGACACTAGCAAGCATGCCATTTGAAAAGGGACATCAGTGCTGGGATCGTTTCTCTTGTACACATGAGTCATGATGACTTAGAGGAGTTAGCCATCTCCTTCTGTGGGTGAAGTGAATAGAAAAGTTAAGTTAGAGGAAAATGTAAGGGGTAGCAGGTAAGTGGCGAAGAACAGCAGTTTCTACCAGCATAACAGCGCACTCCTGCCAAGCCTTCAGTGTCTGTGCTTCCAGGGTGTGTGTATTGATTAACAAGGCTAGGGTTTCATCTGTTATTACTTAAGTGACATGTTGCTGCAAATTATAGCTGGAGCACAGTAGTGGGTTATGGATACAAATAACATTTAAAATAATTTCTTTCCTTTTTACCTGGAGGAATTGTGAACCCGACAGCAGGTTCTCCCTTTACTCTAAAAGCATCCATCCTGTTAACGGAATAAAATGGCTGCTGTTCAGATCATGCTGAGTTTTAAATGAAATGTGTGCTAAGGTGTTTATCTCTCACCGATTAGCTCCCATTAACATTAATGGGAGTTGCGTGAGCAAGTGCTCCACGAAGTCCTGGAAATATCAACTTCGTAGGATGCTCTTCTGGGGGTGGGAGAAATGCTTTATTTCAAAGAGAATTTTTTCATGGCCTCAGATATTCTGAGTGTGACACCATTCATTGTACTGCCAGGTTTTCTTTTAAAAGGCAGTATTCATAAAATGAAATAGAAATAGCCTTATCAAAATGAATATGGTAGTAAAGGGTAGAAAGATGAAAGGTAGTTGAAAAGGATACATCAAAGCATGTATAATTTAGCAATCTTTCCTTAGTACAAAGCCAGTATTACACATGGCTACATTTAGAAGTTTCCAGTGGAGAAGTATTTCAGTTTGCTGAGCACCCACTTTCTAGTACTCCATCACCCAGTAGTACTTACTGTTTTCATTTGCTGCGTTTCACTGGGTCTTTATTTAAAGATGGAGATAATTTTTTTTTAAAACAAAGTGCACTATCAAGACAGTTGGATCAGACATGCAAGTAGATGATGAGTTATTCCCATTTTATTCATGGGAAAATGTGCATTAACATGAAATTCAATGAATTGTCAGAAGGCGAAGAGGAAGTGTTATCTCTTAGACAAAAAAAAAAAATGTCTGAACAAAAATGGGTGTAACTACCTATAACCTTTTATATTTTGCTGTCAATGGAAACCTACCGGAAGTGACCCAAGGAAAGGGGCAGAGTTAATACTATTAAGATGATCCGAAATCATTGTAAGCTGATGTATATGGGAATCTTCTAGATGGTAACTGACTTTTCTTTATACTATCTAATGGTAAGGAAAAGGAAAGGATTCTGCAACTAAGCAGAATCAACCACAGGAGGCTCTAGCTTTTTTATTCATTCTTCTCTTCAAGGTCTCTAGCGAGCCATTTCAGGATAAAACATGCTTCATAACTGCCTCCTAGAAAGTAAGACCAATTTTCTTTTATGCTTGTGGAATCTTCCCATCAGTTTGGGGAAGAACAAATTGTGAGGAGAAAAGCACGCTCCCAGTAGAGCAAACACATTCACAGAGTTAGAAAAAGCAGCCTTGAACTAGCACTTTCCAAATGGAAGTACCTCATTTAAAGAGTATTCACAGCACAGTAAAACCTCATCATTTGCTTTTCTGTTTGTCTAAAATGACTCTAATAGTATCCCCGCTTTTTTTTTTTTCAAAAGATGTTTGGAAAAGAAATAGAGGGCACTAGCTAATAGCTATTTTTTAACCATCTTTAAGTGTATAAACATTTTATGTATATATTTGCTTTAGTATTAGAAGCATTTCCTATTAAAAGATGTTCACTATGGCCGTTGTAAGTGAGAGAGGCTCACCGGATGACTACACAACTCACCAGGCTGGCAGTGCATACTTACCTATGCAGTCCACGGTTACCATGCACTTTCCATGTGTCCAGAGCTGTCCTCGGTAATGGAGAAATGAAGTCAGATCCTAAAGTGAATGGGGGAAACCCGAAGTTGATTTTCTACCTTCTAATTGCATTGTACCTGTAAGCCAAGGCTCTGTGTGATGTAGATAGTCATGAAGTGACCTTAGCACACAGACACAGATACTTTCTCATTTATCCCATTGAAGTTATCTTTCACACCTGTGAAAAGGCCCTGTAATTCCTCATTAGCTAAACTATGAAAGTTTGATTTTTAAAGTCATTTTTAATTCTCCTTCTGTCCACTTCCATCTACTCTAGAAATAATAATGAAGTTGAAACTAAGTGCCTGTTATCTGTGGGTACAGTCATTAGTCCATCTAATACTTGTTGAATGCTCAATACATGCCAATGACTCCTTTCATCCAGGTACTGAACACATGAAGATTAGTGCGAATGAAGCTTCCTCTCAAGTGACTTCTGTGACTCATGGCATTACAGGGTCATCAAATAACCAAGGGACAGAATATTGGTGGTTTTAGTCTAAAGAATTTCTACATTGCTTTCTTCAGACATCGTGACAGCATAATTTTGCAAGAGATACAAGAAACCAAATGGGAAATAGAATAGATAGCTCCAAGAAAACAGACTGCAATAAATGTCTTATTCCAACAGAAATACACATTTCTCATAAAGAAATGTATATCTCTATGAGTAATATTTTTCTTAAAATTCTATATATGTGACATATAATGTTAAGTAGGTACATGGATTTTTGTTATGTTGCAATAAAAATCATAAAAACAACTTTCTATTGAATTGAGAAAATGGGTATTGTGGATATTTACTATATGTGAGTGATTTACTAATTTTGAGAGAGTATTTCAAAATTTGTGCATATTTCAAATTAACACTACTTTTGCCATCCTTTTGCCAAATAAAAATGGTTAAATATTATTTTCTTCTACCCTTTCAGATTCTCCACTGCAACTTACAAAACACATTAATGAAACAAATTCTCATAAGCTCATTAATTATTTCTTTTTTGTGAAACATGGGTCCTCATAAATAAAATGAAGGCCTGGAGTATTTTAAAGGGTTGTCCTGGGTGTTTCTTTTCAAAATAATATTTATTTTTATTTTTTATGTTGGTGTGCCGTACACATGCAGGAGCTAGAAGAGGGCATTGGATCCCTGAATCTTTTGTTACAGAGAGGTGTGAGCTGCCATGTGTATGCTGGGAACTGGGCCTCAGTTCTTAAAGAATAGCAAGTGCTCTTACCCACTGAGCCATCTCTCCAGCCTCAACCCTGTGTGTCTCCGCACTGTTTGATAAAGAACGGAAACTTGAGAAAAGGTGTGATAGATGAAGTGATACATTTCACTTGATGTAATGTGACACATTTCTCTTCGATGTGACAAATACCTAAAGTAACTTTAGGGTACAAGGATCTGTTTGGGCACATGGTCCCAGAAGGGAAACAGCCCATCATGAAAGGAAAGCACGCCAGTGGGCACAAAGTAGCTGAGCACATCGCATTTGCAGTCACTACGTAGAAAAGGGTGCAGGCAGGTTCTCAGCTCACTTCCCTTTCAGTCACTCTGGAATCACAGCCCATGGGAGGCTGCCATCCTCTTTCAAGGTGGCTTTTATGTCCTCAGTTAAACATATTTAGAAAATATCCATAGTCCTGCGCTTAAGTGTGTATCCTAGTTAAATCCAAAATCTAGGCAGGTCGACGGTCAAGATTATCCATCCCAGGTAGTTAGCCAATGAAAACCAGCAAGGTACATTAACACCGATGAGTCTTGGTGTTTTGTCTTCAGAGATATGCATGTTCTTGCTTTTAGGGAATGAAAGGTACTTCTCACTTGAAAGACATTTTGTGTTCTACTCTCTCTCTCTGTCTCTCTCTGTCTCTCTCTCTCTCTCTTTCTCTCTCTCTGTCTTTCTCTCTCTGTCTCTGTCTCTGTGTGTGTGTGCGCGCGCGCACGTGCACTTTATTGGTATATTTTATTTATTTTTATTAATTAAGTTATTTATTTACTTTACATCCCAATACCATTTTCCCCTCCCTGTTCTCCTTTTGGTCTCCCCTCATATTTTCCCTCTGCCCCCTCCTTTCCTTCTCAGAAAAGGGGAGGCCTCCCATGGATATCAACCAGCCATGGAATATTGCAGTAAGACTAGGCACATCTCCTACTGAAGCCAGAGGAGGCAGCCCAGTTGGGGGAAAGGGATCCAAAGGCAAGAAATGTAGAGAAGACAGTCTCTGCTCCTGCTCCTGCCTTACAAACTCCACATGAAGACCCAGCTGCACCACTGTTACATATGTGTAGGGGATCTAGTGCCATCCCATGCTTGCTCTCTGATTGGCAGTGCAGTGTCTGTGAGCCCCTATAGGCCCAAGTTAGTTGATTCTGTAGGTTTTCTTGTGGTTTCCTTGACCGCTCTGGCCCCTACAATCATTCTTCCCCTTGTCCCACAGAATTACCCAAGCTCCACTTAAATGATCGCCTGGGGGTCTCTGCATCAGTTTCCATCAGTTGCTGGGTGAAGCCTTTCTGATGACAGTTATGCTAGACACCTGTCTAGTTTCCCCTGGGGCTGCCAGGCCTCAGGGAATGCAGGCAAACTTGTGGGCCGGAAAATTGGGTGCAGGAGACAAGGTGCAGTTTACCCTCACTTGAGACTCTCATGCCCTGTCAGTATATAAGTATCTAAGGCTTGGGGATATATAACTGCCTCAGAGTGTAAGAGCACTTGCTGCTCCCTCAGGAAACTGAGATGCAGTTCCCAGCACACACATGGCATCTCACGGCAGTCTGTAACAAAAGATCCAGGAAAGCCAATACTCTATTCTAGCCTTTTCAGGCATTCCTGCATATGGCGCACTGTATGTGTATATGTATGTTGGGTGCCGGATATCAAGACGGTGTCTATTGTAAACCTACTAAATGTTTTAGCTTGAAATATTATGAACATCAGAGTGCTGTATTTTCATATAACATGTTTTGAACCCTATAATTTATTTCAAATAACTAACTTTTTTCTATTTTCCCCAGCTTTTTGTTAGGTATTATTTACAAATTTAATTGATGTCTTTTAGCAATGCTACAAAATATTGCTCGTGTGTGTGTGTGTGTGTGTGTGTGTGTGTGTGTGTGTGTATTGTGACATGATTAACAAATTCATAATATCCAAGCTGTGTCCATTCATAGGGTTTTTTGGGGGGTATGGCAACACTCAAGATCTACTCTCTCAATAGATTTTAGGTCTATAATTAGTTGTCACTAACCACAGTTACCATAATGTATTTTAGCTCTCCAAAAATTATTGATTTCACAATCAATTTTTGTATCTTTTGATAGCATCTCCCTTCTCCACATACATTCACACACATTTTTACCTTTCATGGCCACTGGCATTCATCATTCTAATCTCTGTATGTATGAGTGTTACGTTTTACATTCTACACACATGTGAATTGTGTAGTATGTGTCTGGTTTGTTTAACTTAAGATAATGTTCCATGTTTGTCTATATTGACATCACAAGCAACAACATTTTCTACTTTTATAGCATAATGAATCTTTATTATAATGTTCTATTGTATATTTATATAAATATGTATGACATTTAGTTTATCTACATATTAATATACATGTAATTCTTCATCTCAGTTGACCAGAATAATGTTACTTTTTAAATGTAAGTATAGATTTAGCTAAATTATAGGTCCCTTGATTTTGTGGCTCCCACACCTATTGTGCTATATTTTGTATAATGGTTACTTAATGCATTGTTTCTCGTGTTGCAGCTGCTGAGGAGGTTGATAGATTTTCATCTTGATCTATTTCTAAATATAGAAGTAGCTCACATCTGTTAGGAATGCTTTTAGGCCATCCTGTGAGCACAAGATTAGATCACTCAGTAAATGAACAAGATTCTCAAGATACTTATTGGGTGAAGTATGGTTTAGAACGATGGTTTAAAGAACTATTCAGAACGGAATGGGGCCTCTTAGTGTGTGTTGCACCCAAATCATGAGGCACAGGGTCTGCTATGAGTCAGTCTGACATCCTAGGTAATGCTAATTTTCTCTGTGTTTCTCAAGGAAATCATTTAGTGTAGCTTCTGTAGGCAACGTATATGGTATTTGGTATTCGAGGGTTGTATCTTCCTATGACATCCTGACCTTGTTAAGCATCTCGTAGCCTGGAGAGCTAGATTAGCATGCTTCATTTAGTGTTTTGTTGCCATTCCCACTGAGGTCAGCATACTCTTCTGCTGAGCTGCAAGAGTATCAGTCTTGCCTGGCAAATACACATCCAACAGTAAAGAATAGCTTAGGAATCAAGAAGCACTGCAAAGAAAAGTGACTTAGCAGAATGCTATATTTTTCTGGTCCTCCTACTCATTTTTGTGCTGGTAAGCTATAGGAGAGTGATTCCAAACAAATGTCCATCATCATCACTGAGAGCAAAGGGATCTATTGAACAGAGACTCATGAACTCCATCAGAGTTTCTAGTGGAAGAGTTCTAAGTGGTGCTAAAAACCTATACTTTGGCATTTCTTGGAGATGCTTATTTTTCTTTTCTGAGCACTGTATGTTATAGTCTTTGAGGCAAGAGAGAGATCCCCCAAAATCTACAGATTCATTGGTAGAAAGAAACATAGCTAGCTGCTGCTTCCTGTGTGGCTTCTCCCTTCACATCGAGCTCCATCTTTCCCTGTGCTGTAGACACCTTTTCCAAGTCTCCTCGTCTTCTCTTCCTATCCTCAAAATAAGTAAGTCAAAGGATGAAGATCCTGTGAACTACAGCATGGCCCTTGGTTACCTGTAAGTGTGGGCAGAGAGTTCACTCTACCCACCAGAGTTCTCAAGTCTTCTGACTCATAGGACAGTTGTGACCAGCACTCTCAGTATCTGCTGACCCCTAGTGGCTGAGTGCACCTCGGGTTCCTTTTCTTTTTCTTTCTTTTTCTTTCTGCCGGTGGGGATAATTCTTTTTCCCGATTCTAGAAAAGAAACAATTGGGTACAAAGCCTTCTACTCCATGTCAATCAGGTCTATTCGGTCAGCATCTTACACATTCATCACAACAAATTTTACAAAATCCAACTGTTTGCTCTGGATCTAGTCTTTTGCAAGCAAAGGCTTAAACCTGGGTTCAAATGCTGCTTTCTACATGGGAGGGTTTGCATGGAGAATGGAGAAATGATGTAATTATAATTGCAAAAAAAAGTATTTTAAATGGTTTATACATAACTCCAGAAAGTGTCATTTAAATACATATCTAAATAGATGTATTTTGTAAATCCAGTGTGGAGACAGTAGTAGCCCTGAGGGAGCATTTAAGTTGGCTTCAGTTTTCAAACAAGGTGCTCAAAATCCCTAGTGTGGCAAACCCTCCAAAATATGCAGTACGTAGAAGTTAAATCAACGTATCAATAAACAAAACTCAGGGATTCTTTTCCTTATAGTAAAGGTAAATTAAAGAAGAATCCTTACGATGGTTGCAATATGTTGTATTGCTTGTATTCTAAGCCCTTAATTTGAATTTAAAACAAGAGATCAGGTGTTAGACATGAGAATAGCTATGAGAAGCAATTGGGACCTCAGCAGTTCTTGAATTAATGGAAACTTGCGTTCCTGACATGTAAGATATCAGTAAACATATCACTCATCCAAGTTATTTAATGGCATCATGTTGTATTTACATCAACAGTGCTCATGTTAAATAAAAGTTGTGCAGATGCAAGCTTTGGTAACTAGAACTTCCAACACCTTTAGCTGCTTGGCCATCTCTCAGCACCTCCATAGTAAAGTAGGATGGAGATGGGACATTAAGTGAACAAGTCTCCTGGTGAGCACTGGAGGGATTCTACCTCTATATGTATAATCTCTGTATCACATGGTCACCACACAATACACACAAGCTCTGACCTCTGACCAAATCCAGGTGTCTCAGCTATTCTACCTGTGAAGAGAAGGAAGCCAGTAAAGAGTCCCTCAAGGGCCCATGAGATGCCTGTTAGGGAGAGGGAAGACATCTGACCTGTTTTCTGTTCCAAAACTCAGGGATCTCCTTGTAGATATACAGGACACTAGCCAGAAATGGGTTTCCCCTTTGTCCCTAGTCAAGGTTTTATTCTAGCATGTTCTTTTAACACCTCATCAGATATGTAGGTAAGCTGCTTTATTCACCGTGGCATCACACTGTGTTGTGGTATAGAAAGACTACATGCTACTAACACACAAATTCTAAAGAGACAGAATTGATTTCATGACTACACATAGACATAGTACTACATAAAAAATATGGATTAGAAAATAACCCACACTTATAAGTTAATGAAATCAATTTGCTTGTATGATAAGCATTAAATATAAAGCATTTTAAGAGTTTGTGAAATGTTTATATTTCATAGAGCAGACCTGTCTTGACTTGAGATTATCTCTATCCTCCTTATCCAAGTTTGAAAGTATTCAGTGCTACGTGTGGTTCATGCATGTATGTTAAAACAACATATCGGCTAAGAAATCTCTAACTCTGAAGGTTCCTAATCTAGAACTCATCAACGAACTTTGAGGAATGACTCTTAGTCTTTCTTTCTTCCTTCTTTTCTTTTCTTTCTTTCTTTCTTTCTTTCTTTCTTTCTTCCTTCTTTTCTTTCTTTCTTTCTTTTCTTTCTTTCTTTCTTTCTTACTTTCTTTCTTTCTTTCTTCATAAAACTCATTTTAAAAGGAACTTCAAAGTTCTCTTCCCCTTTAATTCCTACTACTTTCCTCTCTGGAGCTTTTTTGCCCCCACACATGGTCTCTCTCTACTTTCCTGGTTTCTGCAGTAACTCCTGGTTGTATACTCACATGTGGCTATTGTACCTAGTAACTGCAGAAGAGACAGAATATGCAGCATCTGTCTTGCTGGGTCTAGGCCACTCAATATATTTTTCTAGTTGCCACCATTTTCTTGCAAATCTCATGCTTTTAATTTTCTTACAACAATAAAATTCCATTGTGTATATGAACCACATTTTTATTTTCCATTCATCTCATCAGCTGAAGGGTTTGTGTGTTGCTTCCATTCCCTAGCTATTGTGAAAAAGTAGCAATGAACATGGTTTTATAGGATCCATGGAGTGGGATGTCGAAATGTTGGGGTTTATATGAAGCTGTGGTATAGCTGGCTCATATGGTATATTTATTTTCAGCTTTTTTGAAAAACATTCACACTAATTTCCACAGTGACTCTCCTAGTTTGTAATCCTTTTTGCAGTGGATGAGGAGTCCCTCATCCCCAAAAACTGCTAGAAGAAATCATAAGTGATACAATAAAAGATACAGATATAGGAAATGACTTCATAATAGAACTCTATTTTTTCAGGATTTAAGACCAACAATGAAAAATGGGTCTCCCCAAAACTAAGATGCTTCTGTAAAGTGTAGGGGAGAATATTGGCAAGCAACACTTCTGATATATTTGAAATAGGACTGCCACCAGAATGTATTAATAACTCAAAAATCAAAGGGTCAAGACAACAAATAAGATTTTTTAAATGGGCTGTGAATCTTTTCAGAGCTCTTTCAAAAGAAGAAATGAAAATAGCTATAAATATTTTTGTTAATTTATTTATTTATTCACTTTACATCCTGGTTGTAGCCCCCTACCTCTTCCCCTCCCACTCTCACCCTCCCTCTTCTTCCCTCCCTCCCCTATTCCTCAGAAAAGGGCAGCCCCCCCACACCCAGCCCACGTCACCAAGTTACATCAGATCTGTGTTCATTCTCTTCCCCTGTGGCCTGTCAAGGTAGCCCTGTCAAGGGGTAGTGATCAAAAAGCAGGCAGCAGAATCCATGTCAGGGGCATCCCCTGTTCCCCTTACTAGAGGACCCACATAAAGCCTGAGATTTTAAAAGTGATGAGCACCATTAGCAATTAGGATTATATAAATTAACACTGCTTTGATATTTTACCATACCCCATGATCAACACACACCAAAGGGTGCTCTCTACCTTAGCAACATGCATGTTTGTCCTGTTTCTGTGAATTATGGCGTACAGCTAGCTTGTCTTTTATATAATATCAGTAATTTGAATTGACTTGCATGTCTCTCTAATGAAGACCTAATGTCCTTGAGGGGTTCAGAATTTCATTATGTATTGTCACTGGATTCCAACTAACATAAGAGTGACACTTAATGAGTGCTCAGTTGAAGTCCTTTGCACTCAATATAATGTCAACACCTAATCCTATGCTAGTTTGTCTGTGCTTGTAGATGCATCTTAGGAAATAATGAGCAACTAAAAACAATGAATATTAGCATCATGGTTTTTAAATATCAAATTCCTGAAGCAATGAAGGTTTTGAAATTCACATTGCATTAATTGCCTAACTTTTTTACAACCTGACTACAAAAATTCACTATATAGGCCTCCTCATGTACTTCTATTGATATTTTCTGCCAGTTCTGTTATTATTAACCTTTCTTTTGTGTCTCTCCACTTTCTTCAAAGAGCATTAGAAAATTGCTATTCAGACTTTTTGTTTGTTTGTTTGATTAGTTATGCCTTTACACTGTTTGGAACCCAAGAACACATTTATATCCAACAATAAATCATGATCTGGTTCTAACAAGGTAATATTCTTTCCAGACTTAAATAAAAGCTAGTAGAAAGCTCTGCAGGGGAGGGAATATAAATGGCCCAGATGAATCACAAAAGGAGAGGCGTTGCAATCCTAGGTGCTGGGGTAAGATCGTCAAAGAGGGATAACCGTCACACCCTTAAATTATAGGATTCTTGGTTACATTTAGCAGCACTGAAAACCTTTTCCTCCCACACAGGGACACATCCTCACCCTAAATATTCACCCCGAATTGGGGGCAGGGATGAACACCATATTTCAACTCACACATTAATTTTATCTATCTGTACATAATGGATTGTTCTAGGAAGAACTAAATGGGATCTGTAGGATATATGTGAACAATTAATTAACCACATTGTTTCTTATAATATCTACACTTTAATGATTCTTTCATTGAAAATAATGGCCTATGTCCCATGGTGAAAGAGATTGAGTCAGCTGTTCCCTAAGTGTTTCAAATGATGAACTGATGGGCTTTTACTTTATGAGCAGGATAATTTGGCTTTAAGCCCCCCACACACACCTTGCAATTATCTGTGTGTGTGTGTTTTTTTAAATATCTGGGCTGCACACCCAATACAGACTCACCCAACCTGGTGAGAAATAAATTATGGTATGTAGTAAATGTTTACTTCTGACAAGGCATAATACTATAAAAGGTGGATAACCCACAGCATTATCCCAACGTCTTATGGGCTACAAACAAATCGAATTAGATAAACGACTGGTAAGTATTATCCCTATATAGTGACATTTAATAAGTATTTAGTAAAATCTCTTTGCATGAATTTTAATCTTAATCTGATCCTAGTTTGTCAGATACTGTTTGTAGATCTATCTTAGCAACCAAAAACCTACCCAACCCCCCTCCCTTAAAGGAAATAGGGTGTTGTTCCCTTAAGGGTTCTTTCGGCTGATTTGGGACAAATAATACCTTTGAAGGGGCCCATGGTTAAACAAGCTAAGAATAGCATTTGTGGTCCAATTTCTAAATGTTGAGAAATTCCAGGCTTAATTAGAGTCCTGTGTGGGGCAGTCTGAAATGCTGGACCAACTGGGATTGGAAGCTTTCTTCGAAAGTGTCCTGGGAGTTATCTTGTTCTAATGAGGAACAGCAACTGAAGCACTTGGTGCTGGAACATGAAGGATGAAGGATGTCAGTGTCTAGCATGCTGAGAGGAATGCATCCTGTCAGGTCTGATCCAATGCCAGTGTCCGGCTCTTTTGTTCTGAAAGCATATAATTTCTCACAAGCATTTTACAGTCACCAATGCCTTCTATTAATAATGCTACTAATAACAGCCAGAATTAGCTTTACTTGCGATCTTGCCAGGCGTTGTGCATGCAATGTCTCCCGTTTGACCTGGGAAATAATCCTGCTGGCATTTCTCCTGGTGCACAGGTCTTAGTCTTCCCTTTTTACTTTCCTGCAGGCAGATCTTGTAACTCTCTGAAGATCATACATGTAGGAAGCAGATAAACACAACTCAGAACTCAACATCAGTCACCAAAAAGATAAAACTTATTTGGAAGCTACTGTATCAACATTTTTCATCAGGTCATCAGAGTATTTTTTAAATCAAAAAATTAAACAAATGGTCTGATAGGAAAAGATGTACTCAGGATAAAACAGACAGTGTGTTTGAAATTCAAATGCTATTATTGTACAGTTGCTGCAGTATTATAGCCTCTGCTTTGGAGCTTGGCTGAATCCCATATATAATGATGCCACACAGGAGTTTTAGTTGGGTGTGCTCTTTGAAACTTTATACAATGACCTTCTGCATCAACATTAGAGTTGGTAAGTTTATTTGCTAATAATACTTACCAGAAAATTAGGCAAAGCCTTGATGAACACTAACTATCCTTTAAAGATACGTTGGAAAATATCAGGATTCCTTTGAAGGAGATAGGTGAAGGGTGACACTACTGCAAAGTAGATGGTTAAAGGCTGCAGTCAAAAACAACCTTTCTATAGATTACAAAAATCTTTCTGTACATTTTGACAATACAGGAGTGACTTCCTACTGAACTCATAGCCTGACTGTATTTCATAAAATAATAATTTTAAGCAAATAAGCAGAGGAGCCAAAATTGTTTGCTTGTTCTCAGTTGAAATTTGGAATTTATGTGGCTGATTCAAATAATTCAACATGGATATAGACACTGATACTTTTGATTAAAAAAAATATTTTTCCAAGTCTCAGAAATCATTTCTACAGCTCATTTTCATTACACAAATGCTGGTCATAGGTGAATCACCTGAGGGAAATTTAGGTATCAAGTGTTTTTTTAAAGGTTACATTTAAAAGACTTGCTACTTGAAGTGGGAATTTCAATACTATTTAAGATATTGTTCTTTTAAAAATAGTGGGGGATAAATGACAATAAAATGTTGGGACTTACCATTCTGAAAGCTAACATCACCTTAAAAGAACTTCATTTCTTTGGAAATCAAGGTCAAAACTATGATAACCATATTAAGCTATTTCTCCCACTTTTTGGGAAGAAAGATTTGTTGTTTGAAATAGATGCAAATAGATGCTAAGATCAGGAAAATCTTGCAGAATTGAATTTATAAAGACGTGTTTTAGAAAATTTTGTCTGCCAGCCTGCCTCTTTGAGTTAAGTACCACCTGGCTGGCCAAGGTTACCAGTTTATATCCCCATGAGCTAAGTACCACTTGGCTGGCCAAGGCTACCCGTTTATATCTCCATGCCTGATTTTTTCTCCACAACAATTCCTCTCTTAGTCTCATTTCCTAAGTCTTGAATACTTGCTCAGATCTGTGGGAACCATTAACATTATTGAGAACATTCTAATCTAGTTTACTAATTTTAGAGAAGAAAACAGAGCTCAGAGAAGCTGCTTTGCTTTACTCGATGCTATAAAAATAGTAGGTACCGAAATGTTTGATTGTCGCACTGAATGTTTATCTGTATGTAAGCAGGCCTTTAGTACTGCTAAGTCACGGCAGTTTTATAAACAGTGGAAACGATTAACAGATATACCAATATGTTTGTGTCCATCTTTCCAAACAATTAAGTGCAGAGGATATATGAGCATTCTGGAATGCTCTTTCAGAAATGAATTCTATAGCATTGATAGAATGGCTTATTAATTAGTTAACAGTAGTTGAGGGTCTATTTTGTAGTGAACACAGCAGATAAAGAGGCAAGAGCCAAAATGTCCTTGTTCTTTAGGCAGCTGGAAGCAATGAAAGATAAAAGGATAGATTAATAGGAAACACAATTAACAAAACTAAAATATTGATTGGACTCAGGAATTATAAAAGCAGGCAGAGAAAGTGAAGATTAATTCATTAACGATTTCCATATGTTCCTTGAGTCACTGTACTAGGCTCTATGAAAACTAATTCTCAAACCAATCATGTGATATAATATTGCCATCTTATTAGACAAGCAAATGAGGACTCATAAATGTTAAGTCATAAAGTCGCAAGGCTCTGATATGAGTTCTGATAAGTAGTCTATAACCATTTTTCCCCTTTCTACATAGCCCTGGCTGTCCTGGAACTTTCTCCTTAGCCCAGGCTGGCCTTGAACTCATAGACCTGCATGCTTTTTCCTCTGGGGTGCTGGGATTAAAGGCGTGCACAACCACACACAGTCCACTTCTTAAATGTTAAACTATGTAGTGTTTAAAAGAATATTTCTGGCCCTTCGATTGCCTGTGTGGGTCTACAACCATGCCATCTCTGGAAACTATGAACATGTCAGTTCACAAGATGAATGTGGACAGATTTGCTCAGAGACTACGCTGAATGACAAATGAGATTTTCTGACCTGCCCATACTGGTTTTTGAGGAAATAAAAATAGAAAATAACCTAGGACAACTAGCTAAAATGTAGAGTGAGAAGGGGATGAAAATAAAACAACATGGTACTTGTATTGTGAAAAATTAAGAATAAGAATATGTTCTGCAGTGGGGGATCAAAAGTTGGGGAAAGGGGACATAAAAAGTGTTCTCCGTACTATCAAGGATGTCTTTCCGTGATACAAAATGGACTGTGTGCTATACTGAAGCAAGGGGGCGGGGGGAGTAAGGCCTTCATGGTATACACAGGTGCCTTCATTTTCTCCTGAAGTGACACAAAGTCAGAGTTGGGAAAAATAATTTTTTTAAAAAGGTTGTTTTTCCTATCACATTTTTAATAATTCTGCTAGAGGCAATAATCGGTTTTCTCATGCTTTTAGATAACAGCTTAATAACAAGGAAATTAAAATGCTCTGAAACTATTTGACATCACTAACATATAAGACTGTGTGTCAAGCTCTAAGATCAACTCTCTAGAAAAGTAGAACTATTTTATTAGACACGCATAGCACCAGGCACTGGAATAAGTTCCAAACATCAGCATTCAGCAAACATGAGCACAGAAATGAATCATTGATGAACAAGGAAAATTTATGGGTTGGCTGTAGCATAATGAAAGCTATATATGCAAGTAAGGTATCTCTTAAAAATTATTCGGGAGGTATAACAATTAACAAGAGAATGCCATTTATTTACAATACAAGCCACTTTGCACTTGAATTGTAATACATTATGAAGTCAGGTATTGTTCATTTATTTTAGAAATTGATCATGTCATTTGTTGTTTTCCATACGTAACTCTTTTAATATTACAACTTTTTCTTATAAAAATAGAATCCTGACATATGTGTCAGATGAGTGCATAGTACAGTTTTCCTAATAATCAAAGAAAAAGTTACAGCATTTTCTTTTATAGGAAAAACTGTCCTTAAAATAGAAAATGCAACAAAGACACATGTATACTAAAGAAATAATGAAAGAGGCTGTGTGCTATTATGTGAACTCAATCAAAAACCATTTAAAAACTGCTAAGAAATGTGATATACTTGTTCTTCCCACTACTTAGAAGAATATGCATTCACTAAATACTTACATTACTTAGCATGAAACACCATTGAGGTGGTATGGGGTTTTTTTCTCATAACAGGACACCCTTCCATCATGTATCCCATTTCAGTTTCCACCACTGTCACTCGGCTGCCCAGCGCATGAGCTTCCGTTTTGCTCCTTCATTTTTGCTTCATCCCATCAGTCATACAGTCCTTCAATTCTACTCTTGCTGCAAGTTACATCTATCTATCTTCCAGATTGAAGTCATCATCATTTTTAATCCCATCAACCTGGCAGATTCTCCTCAATTCAGCTACCTCACAATCCATTTTCTACACCTAGGAAGCATTCCACAATGTAAATGTAATATTTTCAATATCATGGTATCATCAACAGATTCCAGCTTAAAATCCTCCAAAATAGCACTCAAAAATCCTCAGAAATATGACCTGCGTTTTTCTTTCATCTCTACATCCAGATGAAACTCAATTATTCATAGTGTTTCCAATATTCCGGAAGCATCACTACCTCCTTGCCTATGCAGAAATTGGTATATGTCTGGAATCCCTATCTTCACATCTTCACCTTCTTTTATTTTAATTTTGGAGATGGAAATCTGAATATTAGTTAACATTCCTGTCACATAGTAGTCTTTCCTAAAAAGGGACACAAAACCAAGACCAGAACAATGTCAATGTCGATGGAAATGCTAATGTGGAAGAAGAACATTTACAGGATCCTTTGCCTAGACAAACAACGATAATGAGCTAATGACTGTTGTGCGAGGGCAGGTTAGCCTATCCCAGGCATGAGCCTCCATATTAACTCTCCGATGTGGAGTACTCAGCTCCAAACCACAGATACACAAACAACACATAGGGACTCAACAGATTATTTACATATACCATACATATTCATATATGTATCGATATTAAAGCAAAAGAGGTTATCGACTTGAGAGTGGGGGTTCATGAGAGGAAAGAGTACATTACAGACACTAGAAGGAGGAAAACAATGGAGAAAAGTGATGTGATTCCATTTCGATTCAATATACACATATGTGTGTTTGTATACTTACGTGCATATGCATGCGTGCGCGCGCGCACACACACACACACACACACACACACACACACACACACGCACAAACACAAGTACATTAAATAGTATTATGAGAGAGATATTCTCCAAACTTGGATAATGTTGATCCTAAAAGGGCAGTAAAATCGCAGTGCCTGCAGTGGAATACTTCCTTATGAGTTGTTCATCAGAGAAGTCCCTAAGGTAATCCTGAAAAATGCAGACTCTTGCCACTTTTCTTGGTTATCCACCAAAACTAGCTGATAAAACCTTGCTGAAGATGTCACCTATCCTTTTTGCAAGATGCAATGAAATAAAGCTGGAAGTCAGCTGGATGCTGCTCCCTGCAGGCTGCTGAGGGAGAAAAGCCATCAGTAGTCTAAGCAGCTGTGAAACCTATGAACTTTGCAGCTTCTTAACCCGGAAATATTCTTCTTCTGTCCTTTGCCACCTCCGGTGTTTCTTCCTTCAGGAATCTTTCCTAGTTCTTCCAAACAAAATTAGATCTCTGCCTTGTGTGTTGTACTGTCAATCTGTATTATCTTACCGGAAATTTTACTGTGAAAATAATGTTGAAATGCTGTCTGCACATATCTATTGTTAGTTGGGTTTTTCAGTGTACTGCACTCAAGAATGATTTAAAAAACTATTTACTTTTAGGTGTATCTCAATAGAAATGTACATAAATGAATGAGATTTTTTAAAATCCTCCTTTCTGCACTCAGTATATTAGTAAATTTCGTCAAATATCATTTTGTCTGCAATCTTCTGTTTTTACACTAGCAAAAATCATAGAGTTACTATAAATATCAAAAGATCATACTAGAAGAAATAATAAAGCTATTGATAATGAAAAGGAAAATCCATAAAGCAGGCTAAGCTGTAGATTTTGATATTAATGATTCGTTGGGAAGGTGATCTAAAACTGCAGTTTCCTTTGCATGTAGATTGAGACATGAACGTGTTGCTCTTCTTGTGTACATCCCCATAAGGGTTGCTATCCCAGTTACATGTGGCAGGGTGTGTACAAAGTATTTCTTGGCTATGCTGTCTCTACATCTGTTTGGATCCACTGCTGAGTGTAGCCTTTCAGAGGACAGCTATGCTAGGCTCCTGTCTGTGAGCATAGCAGAGTATTGTTAATAGTGTCAGGGATTGGCTCTCTGTCATGGGATAGGTCTCAGGATGGGCCCAGCATTGGTCGGACATTCCCTCAGTCTCTGCCCTACCCTTATCCCTCCAGAGCGGCTTGCAGAGACTGAAGCACCAACCAAGGACCATGCATAGACTGGACCTAGGCCTCCTACACATATGTAGCCAAGGGGCAGTTCAGGCTTCATAAGGGTCCCCTAGTAAGGAGAGCAGGAGCTGTTTCTGACATGGGCTCAGTTGCCTGCTTTCTGACCATGCCCTTCTGGTGGAGCTGCCTTGCCATGCTCCTGGGGAAGAGGAGGTCCTCATTCCTCATGAGACTTGGTTGGTAATGGGTCTCCCCTTCTCTGAGGAATAGGAGAGGGCAGATGCAGAAAGAGAGAGGGAGGGTAGGATCAGGAGGAGAGGAGGAACAGGCCTGCGATGGGGATGTAAAGTGAATATATAAACTAATTAAGATTATTTCCTGGAGGAGATCACAATAGTAAACTATGAGTTAATATCTAGCTACTGAATATTTGCCTGCATATGTTATAAATGTTTGGGAATGTAACCCTTCAAGGGAATAAATACACAATCTTTTTTTTTTAAATAGTAGAATTGAATCAGACTTAACCTCACTCACTTCAGAATCCATTTAACTCTTTGGGCATTGGTCCAAAGCTTGAGCTTTGAGAATATGCTCCATTAAAGGATCACATTTTAAAGAAAGCAGATGTGTGTTTTACAAAGTCTGGAAAAATATCAAGATAAACTTCAGTAAGCACTACTTAGGTGTGAGCTAAGGATCTGCTTCTAAAGTTTATAAGAAATGACACAATTTATTTTCACAACACTAGAATTTTGAGTCAATAATCTTACTCAGGATACATGAATTTACATTTTAATGAGAGTCCTTAAAAGATTCTGATTCACATTTCTATCACCTCACCTATTCGAATCCTCGCTCCAAAACGTGCTTGTCTTTGTTTTATAATTTTCTTACAAGAAAATGTATGTGTTGAATCATATGGAATATATTGCTGAATATTGTTTCTCATCTAGAAAAATCATACTTATGTTTGTAATGAGAACAAAAATAGCGTTTTATTTTCAGAAATTGTATTCATTTACACTCATTTTTAGTTGCAGTTATAGGAATAATATTTTTCTATTACAAATCTAAAAATAAGAAAATATTAATTTTGGTTTATAAAAACACAATACAGTTTTCATGGGGCAGTTCCCTGAATACAAGAATTATATTAGAAAATGGGGTGAAAGCTTTATCATCAACATGAGGAATCATGGGCTGTCACTATTCCCATGGCTTTGAGCAAGGCACCCTACGGTGGCAGAGCTCATGGTCCATCTCTGTGCAGAAACACTGGGGCATCTTTAGACATATATTTACATTATATACTATGTATATTAATCATAGTATGTCTGTAAAGGACGAAAGTGAATGAAATTCCCACTAAGAGTAATCATTCTAGAGTGGCCAGAACTCTCGGGCTACATCTCCCAGAAGATTGGTGGCCAGGACTTTTTGGATATCTGTTTAATAAAGAAAGTATCAGTTCATCATCTGGTTGCAGAAATAGGCTTTCTCTGAAACATCTAATGAGGCTTTGATAATTACTATAAGTTGGTTTGGCAATTACATGTAAAAAATTCCCCCTACGAATAAAATTGCATATCATTCCCTGAACACAAAAATTCTGTAATTCTTAAAACAAAATATAGGTTTATTCTATCAAGGAAAATGATCCATGAGAAGTCTTCTTTTCACAAAGTTTTTCTGTGAGTTATAAAAAAATATAATTACATACAATTGCAAAATACTCAAAAGAATCGATAAGACCCTATTGCTATTCTGGAGTTAGGGAATCCAACTATGACATTTTGACAAGTACTTTTCTTTTCAGAACTCCCAGAAAAGTAAAATGATTAGTCAGTTCCTCGGTAATGCCACTAAAAGGTTACAATCTCTACTTCCTGAGTGTACACATTATCTTAGTAACCAAACTGAATAGCAGAGCTATGTAGAAAATCTATGGACTTTGTGGACACCTGTCTTCAAGGGTAACTGATAGAGTCACATGGAGAAAGAAAACTGAGGAAATTCTTGTACTGAAAGGAGTGCTACCATAGGGGCTTGTGATTTTTCTTTCTATTACTGACATGGAGGTGTCAGCAGTGCTACTTTAGCGTGAGTCATCTTCCACCCTAAAATAGCAGAGTGGTACATAGAGCTAGGCAAGTGAGGAATGAGTTGACAGAAAAAGCACCGTGTTCCTCATCATTCTAAATTACTAAAGCAAAACAATTCAAGTATCAAAAAATCTATAAAGCACACGTTGTTTCTTTAATGATACTTTTTATGATTATTCTTGTAAGAATCATTATGACTCAGATATGTTAAATAAATCACTATGACAGAAAATACTTTTCTCTGTATTGATGAGGAATCTGTTCAAGGATGCTCATAAATACTAAAATTGACAGTGGCTGAAGCAGCTAAATAAAATGGTTTTGTGTGTGTGTGTGTGTGTGTGTGTGTGTGTGTGTGTGTGTGTGTGTGTGTGTGAAACATGTGCACATCCTAAAAAATGCTTTAAGCCAGCCTTATGTAATGCATGATAACTAATAAAATGTAAAAGCTATCCAAATAGTTGTTTGGCTGTACTCTGTTTTAGAGAAATAAGAGAGGAAAAAAGTCCTGCCCATGTTAATTATATGCACAGTAATCTTAGGTTAATCACAAACTACACGAAATAGGTCTGAGGGGAAGAGTGGCCACAGTGTTCCAGAAAGACTGGGGATGGGTGAGAAGGCAAATGTTGAAGTGCAATTTTTCTAGTGTCTGATGCACAGCAAATTTTACTTTTAATTCTTAAAAAAAAAAAAAAACCTACTGTGAAAGAATCCTTAAGACAATAAAAAAAAAAAAATCTCTAAGTGCCGTATTCTGTAGAACTCTGAGGTTTTTTAACACATTACCTAACTATTTTACCTAATCTGTCTATAGGATCATACCTGTTACAAACTAGGATGTATATTCTTGTGATAAAAATAGACTAGTAATTGACATGACCATGATTTGATCAATTGACAATTAACTTGTATAATTTACTATCCTAAACAGCTTGCAATAGCATTTGCAAAGTATTGGAGGTAAACCTTGTATTCTACTTGAGTGATATAGGTATAATACCTCATATATATATATATATATATATATATATATATATATATATAAAACGTGTGTAAAAAATAACCTTAAATTTGAATTCTATACCAATGTATCAAAATTAAACTTATTTTGCATCAATATACAAATTTCTAAACCAATGAATTAAAAGTAACCTTGTGATCACAGTTAAGGCCTTAGGTTGAGGAATCAACTCAATAATCTTTTTTTTCTATCATCCTTATATATTTCTGTAACCCCCTTCTTTCTTGTTAGCCTCTATCTCCAAACCTAAGAAAGAAAGATAAAGGAGAAGAGAGACATCCCTAAATCCAACCTCTCTGAATAAAACCTATAGTAACTTATAACCAGTTCCCACTGAAATGAAACATCTATAGCCCAAGAAAGCAACCAAAAACCTTCCCAACTCCCATTAAGGGAAATGGGGCATTGTTCTCTTAAGGTTTCTTAACTCCTGACAACACTCAGACTACGTAAAAGAAGATGATGCAAATCAAAGGACCTCCTTATGGAGATGCCTTCAAATGAGGCAAACCAGCCGCTGGCCAAACATCCTCATTTCTGCCACAGACAGAATTCTGCCTGTGAATAGTTAAGCTTGAATGCAGACAGAGTTGACAGCCAAAATCTGCCAAGACAGGGTAAGCAAGTCTTCCACAGTCCCTGCCTCACAAATATATATATATATCAGATATACTGGACCAGAAGGCTGTAGATGATGCTCCAATGTTGTAGAGAGCTTCAGGGCACTGTTCAGGCAGCAAACTGTCTCTGTCATTTTTTTTCAACTTGGAAGCTGCTAACCTGCACTTCCTGTTTACTCAAGTAATTAATTTTATTCCTTCTCAAGACTCTGATGGGGTTGAGGAACAAATAGTTTAGTTTCACAATTAAGCTTAGTTGTTTAGGAGTTATAATGTTTTTAGGTCTAGATAGATGTTTTAAGTTGATAGAGATGAGATCTGATAGATATTGAGTTACAGTCAGAATTTTAGACTCACCAAGATAGGAAAATATGTTCTTCAAGTTGCTAAATACAAACAGCCAAAACACTACGAATGTAACATTAATATACTTCCTGATTGTTCTGTGGTTCTTCTTGCTATATGTAGTTAATTTAATATAATTTAATGTATAATGTTAATGTAATAAATGTATATGTAAAAAATAAAAAATAATTTTAAATTTTTTAAAATGTCTGCTGTGTTTTAAAAATTCAGAGTTGGTTAAATTGATGCATACAAGGAGGCAACTATGTATATAAAATTAAAGTTGTAGACATAATATATAGTATATAATAAATCGTATGGAGAATGTGTAATGGTTTTCCTTTTATCCATATCATTTTGGATTTTTAAAAAACATTGCTTTCTTATAATTTTAAGTTATTCCTCTTCCTTTGCACATTATTTTAATAGAAAGCTTTAAAAACAAATATTAAGGTTTTTACATTTAAGCTTTCATCTTTGAAAACAGATTAGGTTGCTGGTTCTTCTGTAGGGTTTCTGATTATATTTTACAGGAGAATGAATTAGAAGACACTAAAAATTCTTATGGTATTTGAACTTGCCTTGCAGTTTCTAAAAATGAGAGAATATTATTTTTTCATCAAAATGTCTATTATTATACTTCTTTCCCTGAAGGAAAAACAAGCTTGTGAAAAGATTGCATGTGTCTACTCCTGTTCTGTTTATCTGTCACCAGTGATCATTGGAGACACTTTTATTTTCTTTCCAGCACCTCCTGGAATGATTGCTGTGTTTTGCATGGGAATATGAATTCTCCCCTTTACAAAAATATCTGCACTAGATATTACCATACTCACAGTCTATGGACAGTCATTTGTAACTGTATATACTTAATATGATTTCTTTGTAATCCAGGGTCACACTAGAAGTACCATTCAGTTTATAACTTTAGAGTACTGCCTCTGCTTGATACAAAGGACTGCCTAGAGTAGAACCACTGTTTTGAAATACATGTCTGTCATCTCAAAAATAGTCTGGTATCTTGAAAGAATAGGAATTTGTCACCATTTGGACCTCATGTGACCTTACTTGTTTGAAACACGAACTTCTACCTCTGAAAATGTCGGGGTAGAGCACTTTCTGATCTCATCTGAAACCAAGGACAAAACAAAAATACAACATATGTCCATATGAATTTATATACTATCATAATGTCATCTATATCATATAATTGTACGATAATTATGATTATATAGTATAATAGTTTCAAAAAAATTGTATTTCTGTCTGAAAACTCATTTGCTGATTTTAAAATTTGCACACTAGCCTCATGAGTCCCACCAATCCCATGATAAACACGAGGCTCATGGAATTTAGGTATGTAGATGAGATCAAAGTCTGAAGCATCCAATCAGTTAAGCACACAGTCCTTTCATCTTTCTCTAGTAGATTTTTTTGCATCAATGAGGCATGTGCTGTCCTTAAATTTAACCAGGGTATGCACAAAGGATTAATTTAGCACATTCCTATGTGTGTTCTTGGTAATAAACCCACAAGAAAAAAAATGGTTGACACAAACCAGCTTTGAATGTAAAGCATTGCAAATATATCCCAGAACATTTACATAAGTCTTTTCTTAATATGAGAACTAAGTTTAATGACTTTGAGCCAGGCAGCAAATAAAGTCTACTCTAACCCCGATGGATTAATACTGTAGTAAATTCAGTGGTTTTGCATGAAAGCTACTATACATTAAAGCTCTCAGACCTAAACCTCAAGTGTTTTGTAATAAATTAAAATTATTAGACCCTGCTATTGAGTTTCTAATGACAATGGTCCAATTTCTATTTAATTCTTTGAAAAATGTGGATTTTCATTAGTAGCATAAATGATTAACCAACATGATTCCAGTGGGTAGAAAGAAATGAAAGTAAGAAATTGTATTTCCCCTAAGGATATTTTGTATCTTACTTTAGGGCAAAGGTTTGTTATTATAATCAAGCACTAGAACTTCCACAAGAGTTACTTAAGGTTTATGGCAAGTGTTCCAATCAGAGAAGTTTACCCTTCAAGGCCAATTAAGAATCAGACTGAGAATGCCTAGAGTGTACATTCAGAGTAGATTAGCATCTGGATTCTGATCTTAGATGCCTACCATTAGTAAGATACTAAGCCCTGTTATCAACAAAGAGCAGGTTGAACCTCACAGTGTTTTCATGAGGATGCAGCTACTTAATTTAGACAATATTAACGAAGTGTTGGCCATGATGGACACAGTCACTGTTAGCTGTTTGATATTTTGAGGGAAAGGGTCTGTCTGTTTGCTGCTTGCCCTGATAATTCCTCAGCTGAATCTGACTCAGTCTTTCACATGCAATCATAGTTCATATTCACTAACAGCAGAAGGGCAGGATAAGCAAACATTAGAATAGACACCAGATGCTTAATATTAAATATAGCCTTGGATCCGCACTGATCTGGGAAAAAGTTTGCACCATTTATCTATCTCTAAATGTATCCAGGTTATGATTCTTCCTTGTATAAGAGATGTGCCTTTAGTGATCTCACTGTATTCTCTTACTTTCATCTGTCTTAACACAGTTTCACCAAAGTCCTGACAAATGGCTACTTTTCTGGTTTCAGACCTCCTTGGTTGGTGTCAAGAGAAACAGTATCCTCTCAGGCAGTACTCCTACACTATGATTTCTCAAAGCTAATTGCTACATCTGAAATCATTCAACTAATCATTTCCTGGTTAAATTTCCATATTTATAAATAAAACAGTATCGTGAAATACTTGTCTCCCTTGAGGGATCTTGTATAGACAAGAGTCAAAATTAAGCACTCGAGTTGTAGTAAAGTATCTTGTTCCATTTATCCAGCGTACAACTCTGTCAGATACGTCCAATGTGCATGTACAAACACACATATGTTCTTTTTTTTCTTTTTTTTTTCATCTTTTTTTTTATTAATTTATTCTTGTTACATCTCAAAGTTTATCCCATCCCTTGTATCCTCCATTTCCTCCCCCCCCCATTTTCCCATTATTCTCCTCCCCTATGACTGTTCCTGAGGGGGATTACCTCCCCCTATATATTCTCATAGGGTATCAAGTCTCTTCTTGGCTACCTGCTGTCCTTCCTCTGAGTGCCACCAGGTCTCCCCCTCCAGGGGACATGGTCAAATGTGAGGCACCATAGTACGTGAGAAAGTCATATCACACTCTCCATTCAACTGTGGAGAATATTCTGACCATTGGCTAGATCTGGGAAGGGGTTTACAGTTTACCTCCTGTATTGTCCTTGGCTGGTGCCTTAGTTTGAGTGGGACCCCTGGGCCCAAATCTGCCTATCATATTGTTCTACTTGTAGATTTCTAGGACCCTCTGTATCCTTTTATTTTGCTGTTCTCCCATGCATCTCTCATTTAGAGTCCCAATAGGATGCCTTCCTCTCTGTCCCAGTTTCCTGGTAAGTGAAGGCTTTCGTGGGACATGCCCCTTGGGCTAGTATGCAGATATAAGTGAGTATATACCATTTGAGTCTTTCTGCTTCTGGGTTAACTCACTCATTATGATCATTTCTAGCTCAATCCATTTATCCACAAATTTCGGGAATTCCTTGTTTTTAATAGCTGAGTAGTATTCCATAGCGTATGTGTACCACAGTTTCTTTATCCATTCTTCTACTGAGGGACACTTAGGCTGTTTCCATGTTCTGGCTATTATGAATAAGGCTGCTATGAACATGGTTGAGCAAATTTTCTTGTTGTGTGCTGGAGCATCTTCTGGATATATTCCAAGGAGTGGAATAGCTGGGTCTTGAGGAAGCCCTATTCCCATTTTTCTGAGATAGCACCAGATAGATTTCCAAAGTGGCTGTACTAGTTTGCATTCCCACCAGCAATGAAGGAGGGTTCCTCTCTCCCCACATCCTCACCAGCATGTGGTGTCGCTTGTATAATAAAAAAAGAGACAGTGGTCCTTTGTATATGTAATTTCACCTTCAGAGGTTATAGTTCCACCTCTGGATCAGACTATTAAATGAAAAAAATTCCAGAAATGAACAATTCATAAGTTTAAAACCACATATCACTATAAATAATGCTATCTTGCTCTGGTCATAAATCATCCTTTTTATCTAACAGTACTTGTATCCCAGGAACTTACACAGAGGCTTAACATTATGTTATAGTGCCTTTGCCACTCACTTCCTTTCCCCTCATCATGTGGTCTTTAAATCACCTCATATCATTGTAAGATTGAGTTATCTATTTTGAAAGAGGGAAAGAAACTAAATCCACATACTAAATCCACATAGCTTTTATTGAAGCAAATTTTTATGGTTATTTGTTTCAATTATTAGTTACCTTAGCATCTTAAAGTGCCTGAATCAAAATGATACTTTATCATATTATCTATGAATAGGTAAACATGCTGATAAACAAATAATAAAGCAGGCAATCACATATAAGAATCAATTGTGTCTATTGTGTTCATTTCCCACTCTGGATCTTGTATCTCCCACCTTAAGGGTGGGAAGGGGCTCATTTGTAATCAATTGGCCTCAAAACAAAAATGACTTTATCTCAGTAAATATAAAATACTTTTATACAACATGATTTCTAAGTATTTACCTACCAGGTATTACCTTTATAAAATACGGGTTGGAATAGGAAAAATTAATTTGGAGCTTAAATTGTCTTCCCAACAAAATACAGTATATTATTTCTGTGAGACAGTTTTTAAAGATGTGTGCATAAGTTGAGCTTTTGAGATGGAGTACAGCTGAGATTGATTTGTAATTGGACAGATGCTTGCAGAGGGCCACAAGAGTGACAGGTTGATTGAGCTGTAGTGGAGACAGGGGACCTTTCAAATGGGAATTGATTTTTATTTGAGAAATGCTAATGGTGCTTAAAAATCATATCTGAAATATTCAGAGCACTGTTTCTCTTAGGTAGCATATTAACTATCTTATATTGCTCTTTGTGTAAAAATTTGCTTTATTAATGGTCTCTCTGCTTTTTCACACTTAAAATGTTTATTATGTATTGCTTAGGTGTTTGTGGAGTGTGTGTGTCTGTGTGTGTGTGTTATGTCTCTGTGTGTACCTCTGTGCATGTCTGGGACCTCTGTGTGTATGTCTGTGTGAATGAGTATGTGGTGTGTATGTGTGTATGTAAGAGTGTGTTTGTATGTGTGTGTGTGTGCCTCTTTGTGTGTGGTTGTCACTGTATGCCTATGGAGGTGAGAAGAAGACTGTGAAGTTAGTTCTCTCTTTCTATGTTTACGTGGGTTATGGAGATCAAACTAAGGTCATCAGGTTTGTGTAGCAAATGCCTTAACCACTGAGACATCATTTGAATATGTGCATAATATAAAGAAGTGAGAAGTTTGGCAGTATCTCTTCCTATAACTTCATTTCACATAATCATTTTGTTGTGTTTGTATTTTTTTTCTATTTTTCTCTCTCAATTAAAATTCACTGTCTCATGAAACTTTTTTTTCCATATCTATTCATAATTAACACATGACCTTTCCCATTTTTATCAAGTGTCTGGCCATGTATTAATTTTTGGACTATTACATCTATTGTAGTGCACTCACTGCATTACCTTTATCTTCAGATTTTCTTACATTCCTCCTACCAAGCACCACTTCTCTCAGGAATATTGACAACAATTATATTCTCGATTCTAAATGTGGCCTCTTTTTCTTGATGAGTAGCCAACAGGGTATGAATCACTGCTATGCGTTTCTATGTCCTGTGTTAATGATGCTGAGAGGGCCACTCTAGTATACAGCGTCTGAGCAGGACTTGTTCATCTCCTCACCTCTCTTCCTTCTCACCTGCCCAGCGACGGTACCACGTCCTTGCCCTCCAACAGGCCACACTAGCCCTCGCCACCAGCTTTTTTTTAGTCCTTGTGCATTCTCATTACATCTTGATACTTATCATGTATCAGGTCACATGAAGCATGTTTCCAAGCAGCTTTTTGACCTCAGCATATCTATATTTACCTATAGATTTCTGACTTATAAACCTAGCATTGGCAGGGGTTGTAAGTGACTACAGAGAAAATAAAAGCGATTAAACATTATTATTTCTAGTATGTGAATTTAAAGCGATGCCAGAAAAAACCGTATTCTGCACAAACTGGCTCACTGTTGATGTAGTTCTGACACTTCAGTGTCTTGTACATACTAGAAATTCACGATGAGGTTTTTGAATGAATGGAGGAAGGAAACAAACATCAGAATGAGCCTGCTTTGATTTTCAAGAATCTACCAGCACAGAACTGACGACATGCTAGCTATGTATGCATCACCCAAGACACAACTTAAGTGTTGACTTTACATAAACCATCATGGCATAAAAAATTATTCCTTGGAGTCTCATTTCATTTTAAACATCTGTCTCCTCTTTTAAAGCTGCATAATTCTTTCTCAATGAAGCATCATCTACAATATACATTACCCAAACATCTGGCAAAGTAAAGGCAATTATACTATTGAAAATAAGCCAAAGTATTCAATGATATAATCCACCAGTTTGGTTTTCTTTAAAGTCAGGTGTTTATATCTACTCCAGAAACAATTATGTCATTTTACTTGTTGTATTTTCCAGGTATAATATTTCTTCTATTACTCAGTAATATAATTTCACTCCAATTTCTACTCACAAAATCCTGATTAAGATAATGAACTAAGAAAAGAGGTGGAAGTGGAGACGTAGAAAACAAACATTCTTAGCTTTCTAGCTGGTGTTTTCCCAGCTCTAGCCCCCGGTCACTGTATTATGCATATTATTTGGCTTACTTATTTTCATCTATATATGAGGCAGTTAAATGAAAACGCTGTTTCCCTGTTCTTGGTGTACAGATGAGGATGAGTTCAGTCCTGATGGTGATTTGATGTGTTAGTGGATGGCTGAAGGGGGCTCCCCTTTCCCGAGGACAGTGAGAAGAGGGATAGGAGGAACAAGGTGAGAGGGATGGAGCAGGAGGAAAGAAGGGAGGAAGCTGTTATCAGGATGTAGAGTGAATATATAAATTTAAAATAAGTTAAGTATGTATATACATATATATATATTCCCTTAAGACATTTATCAACAACAACAAAAATGTTCCTTATTCTTAGTGTATAGGCTTACTAGGTGCAAATTCATCATGGCTCTATTGCTCAAATTTTCCCATAAGAATAGCAATACTTTTTATTAAAACACAGTGCATGTGTTGGCTAAACAATGCACCAGGTTGGAAAAATACTATCGTACAATAATATGAAAGTAGTAAGTGTGTGGGTGAACACCTTAGAGTGTTAGATTGGAGAGTGAATTCCAAAGACAAGTATTCTGTATTTTCACTATTACAGAATCACTCCAGTGGTTTGTGGTCTTCACACCATGCACATGACTGTGATTGATTACTTACACGGATGCCTCTGCATATTTTGAACAACCAATTGCCCTATTGAATGAGCCCTAATGCTGTGATTAGTTACAGTTTAACAATTTGGGAATGTGTGAAGATGATCTCGATTAATGGTCTTTTGAAATGAGAATGAAGGATGTCTAAGCCACTAATTGTATGCACAGATACACTACAACATACACACACACACACACACACACACACACACACACACACACACACACACTTTTCCGTCTTAAAATGCTATTACCCTTTCAACTTATAAAATATTTACATGTTTAACATACAATATTTCTACATTTAAAAGATATGGTTTATTGGGTATACTATTAAAATCCCAATGACTATTACAAAATGATCAAATAAGGTATTAAGTGTGGATACTATAGGGATTGCTTTCAATTATACTTCTTTAAAGTGAATCTTTTAAAACTTTAGAAAGAATCAGGCGTTGGGTGCTATTATTTCCCACAACATTTAAATTTACATAAGCACAATACAACTACAAGTCAGTCATGTTATAATGCTTTTCAGTTTTTCCATTTCTTCTTCCATTTGTTTTATATTACACATTAGCATTCAGATGCTGCATGCAATTGTAAAATGCACATTGGAAACTAGCAAATGAATATTATCCTCAAGGTTTGACTAAATGGTGAAAATCTCTTCTAGAAGTGCAGGAAGAAACACATTTCCCAGCTTACTCCATCTGAAACTCCCATATCACTGCAGAAGGAAATGAGGCCTTTCCCCAAAACAGTTGCTCTGTAATGTTTAATTCTCCACTTGAACTTAATTGAATACTACTATTACCTATGAGACTAGCATGGGCTTTTTCTGCTAGTCTGGAGTACCAGAAACACCTGTAATAGTGAAGTGAACATAAGGGACCTTGGCGAATGCAATTTTACTAAGCACTAACTCATTTTTAAGTCTGTTTAGTATTTGCCATTCAGGTGTGAGAAACTAAGATCAATTTTCAGAACCACGTAAACAAGTCAACCACTGTGGTTCACTTATAATCGCACTGTTAGGGAGGCAGAGAGAAGCAGATAATTAGGACTCCAAGGCTAGCAAGCCTAGTCTAGTAGACGTGCCAGGGAGAGGCCTTGTCCCTCAAAAACAAAAGTAGATGTTATCTGAGGAAGGAACATTGAAAGATGACCTGTCCTCACATCAGTATTCACACACACACATACATGCACACACACAAAACCAGGCACATGTATACACACATACATGCACATATGCATACACACACATGAACATGTACACACACACACACACACACACACACACACACACACACACACCTGAAAAGGAAGAGAAGGAAAGAGAAAGAAAAGAAGAGTTTGGTAAATGTAAGAAATATACAATATGAATAAGAGACATTTTCGTACCAGATCCAAGTTTAATACATACTGTAGCAAGGTATCAGACACTGAGCAAACCTCCCATTTTATAACAACCCACTTTGATGAATTACTGTTGAGAATTTCTTCTGAAATTAAATCTAGAACATAAGTTAGGATCCTGTGACAAATCCTACCTCCACTTTGTGTCTATCATTCTTGTCTTTAAATAACTTGAGGTACTAAGAAAATTTATACATTACTTTAACACTTAAACTCCTGGATTTTCATTCCTGAGCTAACATTAGTTACTTAAAAGAAGGTTCATCTACAAATCATTTCAGAATTAGGAAAAATAGAACAAATTTCAATTGACCCTAGAGGACTCGAGAGTTTCAGACCCTCAGCGTTTCTTGTTCTTTTCCTAGCTAGGTTTCTGAACCACAGAACCTAGTTCCGAATTACAATCACAGTGAGATTGTTAGCAATTGCATACAATACCATTAAACATTTTTAGTTTTCAAAGCTGAAGGACTATCTTGTAATGAATTCTGAAATGAATTGATCTGGGTTACATACTAACCAAGGTGGTTTGAACTCAATCACTGTCAAGTGTCTTTAACTATGCAGTGAACAGAAATTCTTGTCAGCAGCCCAGCTTCACATATCAGGCTTGAAAGACAATTTCAAATAGCAGTGACAGTCCTTTAAAAAAAAAAAAAAACGAGGTGAGTGAAAGCAAGGGCGACAGTCCATGCAGCCCTGGATGCCTCTGTTTGTGAGATTTGGTGAGGGCATCTGTAAACTTGGAGGAACCCTGAAACCTTAGCATGTATTAAGAGGGCAGAGCCACAAAGAACCATGTGTCAAACGATGAATCTATGTAATCAATGTCTTTCAGAAGGGTGGGTTTGAAACTCAGCTGACTCGGCCGAACCTTTAAATCACATGAAAGCAACATTTTACAAAATGCCTAAATCCTCCTCCCCCGGATTCCCTAGGTGGCTTTTATTCATTTCAGTCTACGTAATTAAATATGGCTCCCTCTTAGGCTAGAATGCAAGGTTAAAAGTCTCTCTTCTGGAATTTTCACCCTTACTCCTTTGTTAAAACCAACTTTTAAGAAAAAAAAAAGAATTGTTTGTTTGGGAGTCTATGTAAATGATCTAAAAAACCAAAACAACAACAAAAACATTTTCTTTGCCATTTCTAAAAATACGCTTATCTACAAATAATTTCAGTGCTGTGAGACCACTCTTTGCCTTTATAAATAGTACAATAGACAGATAAGTACTCTTACAGAATTCCCTTCCAAAATAAGTCTGACTACCCAAAGACCTGATCACCTACTTACATGCTGCTCAGAAATAACTTGTTTAAAGCTGGTGTACATCTTAGGAGCGAATGGTCTAGTTTAGCTGTAAATCTCTGACTGTGTTCTGCCGGACCAGAAGCCAGCTGCTGAGCCGCGTACTGCTATATGGGCAGGCATACCCCTAACCCACATGCCCTGGGATGTACTGCTCTATGGGCGGGCATACTCCTAACTCACATGCCCTGGGTCTCTCAGTTCCTTTAACTCATTGTTCTCATATGTAAACATGATATGTTTGAGAAAGCCATGTGTAAAGTTCTTAAAATTTCTCAGATTGCACACATTAATCTATTCATATGTTAGACATTATCTTTCTGTTTGGAATATGCAGTGTAATCCCTGGATTACACTGTTCTGATACAAAACAAAGACTGTGTTGCACAGTGTTTGTAGCTTGATTCCCTCACAGGCTTGCACAATAGCTCAGTTTTGAAAGTGTTAAGCACAGAATAGAAAATAGAACAATTGATTAAGCCTGCGATCATTGCCATCTTAACACCATCAGTTGTTCAATACCATCAGTTGTTCAATCTTTTCCAGTAACTTTTCACAAGTATCTAGATTTTATACACATACATATGCACAGAGGTATATGTTAAAATTATTTTTGCTTATCAAATTTTGATTTAAAAATATAAAAGATGGATTGAATGACCAAGTCTCATGTGCCTACCACTTGAATTAAATCACATAGTTTCTCTCTATTTAATTGAATTTTTTAAAAGAGCCAAGAGCTTTTCTATTCATTTTACATCCCAATTGTAGTTTCCCCTCCTCCCAGCCCCTTACTCTCACCTCTCCTCCCCGCCATCCTCCTTTTCTCCTCAGAAAAGGGGAGGCATCTCATGGATATTAACCTGTCTTGGCATGTCTAGAGCGAGTAGAACTAGGCACGTCTTCTCCTACTGTGGCTAGGCAAGACAGCCCAATTAAGGGAATGGAATCCCAAAGATGACAAAGTTACATACAGCTCCTACTCCTGCTATGAAGACTGAGCTGCACCATTCTTACATATGTGCAGAGGGCCGAGGTCTGTCCCAAGTGTTCTCTCTGGTGATTGAGTCTCTGTGGGACCCTCTGCGCTGAGGTTATTTGCTTCTGTAGGTTTTCCTGTGGTGTCCTTGGCCTTTCTCCTTCTTCATCCCTTCCTTCATCCCCTTCTTCCATAGAATTACTCAAGCTCTGCCTCATGTTTGGCTGTGGGTCTCTGCATCTTTTTTCATCAGTTGCTAGGTGAAGCCTCTCAGATGACAGTTATGCTAGGCACCTGTCTGGAAGTATAGCCGAATATCATTAATAGTATCAGTGGTGAGCTCTCTCTCTTTCTCATGGCATAGGTTTCAAGCTGGGCCAGTTATTGATTGGTCATTCCCTCAGTTTTTGGTTCATCTTTGCACCTGCACATCTTGTTAGCAGAAGAAATAGTATAAAGCTGTTATGAACATAGTTGGGCAAGTGCCCTTGTGGTATGGTGGAGCATCTTTTAGGTGTCTACCCAGGAGTGGTATAGCTGGTTTTTAAGGTGGAACTATTCCCAATTTTCTGAGAAACCACCAAATTGACTTGCAATGTAGCTATACAAGTTTGAACACCCACTAGCAATGGAGGAGAGCTCCCCTTTCTCCAGATTCTTACCAGCATGTGCTGTCACTTGAGTCTTTGATCTTAGCCATTCTGACAGGTGTAAGATGTTATCTCAGAGTCATTTTGATTTGTACTTCCCTGATTACTACAGATGTTGAAATTTTCTTTAAGTGCTTCTCAGCCAATTAGAGATTCCTCTTTCGAGAAGTCTCTGTTTAGATCTTTAGAACATTTCTAATTGGGTTATTTGGTTTGTTGATGCCTGGTTTCTTGAGTTCTTTATATATTTTGGATATCAGACCTATTTCAGATATAGGGTTGTTGGAGATCTTTTCCAAGTCTGTAGGCTGTCTTTTTGTCCTTTTGTTTTTTTTTTTTTTTTTTTTTTTATTAATTTTTTTTATTAATTTATTCTTGTTACATCTCAATGTTTATCCATCCCTTGTATCCTCCATTCCTCCCCCCCCACATTTTCCCATTATTCCCCTCCCCTATGACTGTTCCTGAGGGGGATTACGTCCCCCTATATATTCTCATAGGGTATCAAGTCTCTTCTTGGCTACTTGCTGTCCTTCCTCTGAGTGCCACCAGGTCTCCCCCTCCAGGGGACATGGTCAAATGTGAGGCACCAGAGTATGTGAGAAAGTCGTATCACACTCTCCACTCAACTGTGGAGAATATTCTGACCATTGGCTAGATCTGGAAGGGGTTTAAAGTTTACCTCCTGTATTGTCTTGGCTGGTGCCTTAGTTTGAGCGGGACCCCTGGGCCCAAATCTGCCTATCATATTGTTCTACTTGTAGATTTCTAGGACCCTCTGGATCCTTTTATTTTGCTGTTCTCCCATGCGTCTCTCATTTAGAGTCCCAATAGGATGCCTTCCCCTCTGTCCCAGTTTCCTGGTAAGTGAAGGCTTTCGTGGGACATGCCCCTTGGGCTAGTATGCAGATATAAGTGAGTATATACCATTTGATTCTTTCTGCTTCTGGGTTAACTCACTCATTATGATCATTTCTAGCTCAATCCATTTATCCACAAATTTCGGGAATTCCTTGTTTTTAATAGCTGAGTAGTAAAAGGAGCCAAATCCATTCAATGGAAAAAGGATAGCATCTTCAACAAATGGTGCTGGTCTAACTGGAGGTCTATGTGTAAAAAAATGAAACTGGACCCATATTTGTCACCTTGCACAAAACTCAATCCAAGTGGATTAAAGACCTCAACATAAAACCAGAGACACTAACTCACTTAGAAGAAAAAGTGGGAAAGAGCCTGGAACATATTGGCACAGGAGACAACTTCCTGAACAGAACACCAACGGCCCAGGCCTTAATGTCAACCATTAATAAATGGGACCTCATGAGGCTGAGAAGCTTCTGTAAGGCAGGAGACACTGTCAGAGAACAAAGCGACAGCCTACAGACTGGGAAAAAATCTTCACCAACCCTACATCTGACAAAGGTCTAATATCCAAAATATATAAAGAACTCAAGAAATTAAACACCACCAAACCGAATAACCCAATTGAGAAATGGGGCTTGGAACTAAACAGAGAATTCTCAACAGAGGAGTATCAAATGGCTGAGAAACACTTAAAGAAATGCTCAACCTCCTTAGTCATCAGGGAAATGCAAATCAAAACAACTCTGAGATTCCATCTTACACCCATCAGAATGGCTAAGATCAAAAATTCAAGCGACACCACATGCTGGCGAAGATGTGGGAGAGAGGAACACTCCTTCATTGCTGGTGGGAATGCAAACTAGTACAGCCACTTTGGAAATCTATCTGGTGCTATCTCAGAAAAATGGGAATAGGGCTTCCTCAAGACCCAGCTATTCCACTCCTTGGAATATACCCAGAAGATGCGCCAGCACACAACAAGAAAATTTGCTCAACCATGTTCATAGCAGCCTTATTCATAATAGCCAGAACATGGAAACAGCCTAAGTGTCCCTCAGTAGAAGAGTGGATAAAGAAACTGTGGTACATATACACTTTTTGTCCTTTTGATGGTATGCTTCACCTTACAGAATTTTTTCAGTTTCATGAGGTCCCATTTATTAATTGTTCATTTTAGGCCTGAGCTGGTGGTGTTCTGTTCAGGAAGTTGTCTCGTGTGTTAATTTGTTCAAGGTTATTCTTCACTTTCTCTTCTATCAGATTTAGTGTATCTAGTTTTATGTTGAGATCTTTTATCCACTTGGACTTGAGTCTTGTGCAGGGTGGTAGATATGGATCTATTTGTGTTCTTCTTGAGTTCCTTGCCTGATTTTGGCGGGATCCCATATATATAATATCATATCATCTGCAATACTTTGACTTCTTCCTTTCCCATTTGTATTCCCTTGATCTCCTTTAGTTGTCTTATTGCTCTAGCTAGAACTTCAAGCACTATGTTGAATAAATATGGAGAGAGTGGACAGCCTTGTCATGTCCCTGCTTTAAGTTTCTCTCCTCCTAAATTGATGTTGTGTATCAGCTTGTTCTATATTACAATTATTGTGTTCATGTATATCTCTTGTATTCCTGATTTCTCTAAGACTTTTATCATAAAGGTGTGTTGAATTTCGTCAAAGGCTTTTTCAGTATCTAACGAAATGATCATGTGGGTTTTTTTCTTTCAGTTTATTTACATGGTAGATTACAGTGATGGATTTTCATATGTGAAACCATCCCTGCATCTCTGGGATGAAGCCTACTTAATCAAGGTGGATGATGTATTTGATGTGTTCTTTGATTCCATTTGCAAGTATTTATCTGAGTCTTTTTTTTTTTTTTTTTTTTCATCAGTGTTCATAGGAGAGACTGGTCTGAAATTCTCTTTCTTACTTGAATATTTGTGTGGTTTAGGTATCAGAGTGGCTGTGCCATCATCAAATGAATTTGGCAGTGTGCCTTCTGTGTCAATTTTGTTAAATTACTTGAGGAGTATCACCTCTTCTTTGAATGTCTGGTAGAATTCTTCACTAAAATCATCTGGCTCTGGACATTGTGTTGTATCTCTTTTAGTTGTTATGAGAATTTTTTAATGAATGCTTCTAATTCCTTAGGGATTATAGGCCTAATTAAATTGATTACCTGATCTTGATCTAATTTTGATAAGTGGCATCTGTCAAGAAATTCATCATTTTGTTTAGATTTTCTAGTTTTCTTAAGTACAGGTATGTGAAATAAAATGAAATGATTCTTGGGATTTCCAAGGTGTCTGTTGTTATGCCTCCCTCTTCATTTCTGCTTTTGTTAATTTGAATATCATGTCTCTGCATTTAAGTTATTTCCTCAACCAATTATTGGTTTTGTTGACTCTTTGTGTTGTTTTCTTTGCTTCTAATTTATTAACTTCAGCCCTGAGTTGGATTATTTCTTGTCTGCATATTCATCTTGGGTGAGTCAGTTTCATGTTTTTCTAGAGCTTTCAGGTGTGCTGTTGTTAGTATGCTTCTCTTTTTGTGAAGGCGCTGAGTGCTATGAATTTTCCTCTTAGCACTGCTTTCTTTGTTTCTCATGAATTTCATTGTTTCTTCAAATTTTAGAAATTCTTTTATTTCTTATTTTTTCTTCTTCTTGACCCAGTGGTCATTGAGTAAGGAGTATCTCTCTTTCCATGGGTTTGTAGGCTTTCTGTTGTTTCTATTGTTTTTGAAGTCCAACTTTAATACATAATAAGCTACACAGGTTATTTCAACTTTCTTGTGTCTTTTGAGGCTTCATTTGTGTTCGAGTATATGGCCAGTTTTGAGTGAAATGTTCTATAGATATATGTTAGGTCCATTTGATTCATAACATCTGTTTGTTTCATGATTTCTCTTTTTATCTTCTGGCGGGATGACGTGTTTGTTGGTTAAAGTCAGGTATTGAAGTCTGAAGCCTCCTTCAGTTGGAATTTTCCTTCTCATATCTTCTGTAGGGCTGGGTTTGAGGAAAGACATTGTTTATATTTGGTTTCATACTGTGAGATCTTGTTTTCTCTATCTATGGTGATTGAAAGTTCTTCCGGATATAAAAGTCTGGACTGGCATCTGTGGTCTCTTAGAGACTACAAAACATTTGCCCATGCCTTTCTTGCTTTTAGAGTGTCTATTAAAAGTCTGGTGTAATTCTGGTAAGTCGGATTTTATATATTACTTGGGCTTTTTTTATATCATCTTTTAATATTCTTTGTTTGTTCTGTATATTTAGTGTTTTGATTATTCTATGGTGAGAAGATTTTCTATTCTGGCCCAATGTATTTGGTGTTCTATAAGCTTCTTGTGTGCCTATTATAAACATCTCTTTCTTTGCATCAGGGGAATTTTCTTCTATGATTTTGTTGAAAATATTTTCTGAACCTTTGATATAGGATTCTTCTCCTTCTTCTCCTTCTATTATTCTTAGTTTTGGTCTTTTCAAAGTGTCCCAGATTTCCTGGATGTTTTGTGTCAAGAACACCTTAGAGTTAGCATTTTCTTTGACCAGTGTATTGATTTCTTCTATTGTATCTTCTGTGCCTGAGAGTCTCTCTTCCATCTCTTGTATTCTGTTGATGATGTTTGCATCTATAACTTCTGTTCTTTTACCTAGGATTCCTTCTTTTTGTGTTCTCTCTCTCTCTCTCTCTCTCTCTCTCTCTCTCTCTCTCTCTCTCTCTCTCTCTCTCTCTGTGTGTGTGTGTGTGTGTTCTTTACTGCTTCTATTTCCATTTTTAGGTCTTGAAGAGTTTTATTCATTTTTGTCACACGTTTGATTGTATTTTCCTGTGTTTCTTTAAGGAGTTTACTCATTTCACCTTTAAAGCATCTATCATCTTCATAAGAGTGGATTTAATGTTATTTTCTTGTGCCTCAGTTGTGTTCGGATACCCAGAGCTTGCTGTAGTATGATAGCTAGGCTCTTTCGCCATATTGTCCTGGGTGTTGTTGTGTTTTAACGCTGGCTTTTTCCATCTGGGTTTTGTAGTTTTCATTGGTTTGGATGCTAATTTCTGAGTTTATTCATTGTCGTATGGCTAAGTTTTTTTTTTTTTTTTTCTCTTGGTCTCTGTTTCCTCTCTGACTCGTGGCCTGAATGGCCTGTAGTTCTGAGTCTTTATGTCAGTAGGATGTCTTTCCATGGTTTTTTTTTTGTGTGTGTGTGGCCTGTGTGATCTCTGGGGTTTTGGGTGCTACCCTTGCTTCTAGGGTCCCTACTACCAGCATGACTTAGGTTACCTGGTGCTGGCAGGCATCCATGAAAGCAGGCCAGATTTGAGGCTGAAATATGTAGTCCGTGTGGGGAGAAATTTATGGATTATGGGTATGTTTTAGAGGAATATTGCAGGCAAGGGCTGGGAACAGGGTCTTACCTGTTTTTCTCTGATGACTGCAAGACTACAGGAGTGTAGGCAAACATGTGGGGCTAAAATAGAGCATAGGGTATGGGATGTAGTTTATCTCTGTTAGAGGTACTTTCAGGGCAGTTTCCAGACAGGGGCTTGGAGGTAGGTGGGCCTTACCTGTGTCCCTGGGTCTGGTAGGGCTCCTGGAAAGCAGGCAGAATGAGTGGAAATGGATTAAAGGGTGTAAGGTGCAGTTTACCACTGATGGACGTGGTTTCAGGAAAGTTGGTGGGCAAGGGTGTGGCGTGGGAGAGGCTTACCTGTTTTCTCTGGAGCATGAAGGTCTCTGGGAAAGCAGGCAGAATTGTGAGGCAGACTATTTAATTAAATTTTAATATAAATATTATACTTTGAAGTTTATTAAACTATTTTCATGTAATTAAATACTTTAGAATCATCTGGTACTTTTCATTTCACAAATAATGTAAGTGGCAGCTTCACACATACCTTTGATTACCTTTAAATATTTCTCAGATTCAATAGGATTAGGCGTTCAAAGACTATCAACTTTATTGATATTTCCAAACTAGTTTTCAATAAATGTAGCAAAATCTCACCAAAGTTAGATATTTATTAATTGTATGAGTGAATGAGAGGTTTTCTTCTGAACCTGTTAGCTTTGGTTGGTTCTTCCAGGAATTTTCACCCCTCTTCCCCACGTGAACACATAAAGGGGGAAGAACTCACAGGCAGCGCTCCAGCAAAGTCTGCCTGGGTTATTAAACGTGTATTGCTATATTTTTTTAAATGTTGATCCTAAAAAAAATGAAAAAAGAAAAAAATGTGGATCCTTCTGGATATATATAAAAATTAATATTTTGAAAATAGCCATGGCAGGTCTTAAATCACCAATCCTAAGTTTTTAAGAAGTATGTGATGGATCTGAGAAGATAAAAAAGAATAAGAATTGTATAGTCAGAGGGGTCATTTTTATTTTTCCTTTTGGGTTTCTATGATTTTTATTCATAAGTTATTATGAATAGGCTAGTGGTGAAATATATCTTTCCAGGATCATTCATCATTTCACATTTCTCTCATGTGACTTTCTCATGCTTGCAAGGGTAGCAGGGATGATCAAGCTAGCATCGTTTCTATATTGAGAGAAACTAGGCTAGCCCTTCCCTCCTGGATTCAAGATTGACAAAAACACACTTTTCAGGAGGAAAAAATTACCTCTTTGTTGACTCAATGAACAGTGCAACTTAAAAGTTAATTTCTTTGACCTTGCCATATAAGCTGATTATATAACACTTTTTATCTTCTCAGTGTGGTTGCCTCATGAGGCCACTTTTAACTAGTCATTACTTTTTCATTAATTGTATTAATATAAACTGAACAATTTTCTTCTGTTAAATGTGGTACAACAACAACACTTAGTACACATTGACAGCTCTCAGGAGGGCCTGTACTGGGGACAAGCTGCTGTGTGTGTGTGTGTGTGTGTGTGTGTGTGTGTGTGTGTGTGCCAGTGGCTTTGTGGATATAAGGCTCATGCTGCTGTCTAAATTCCTGACATTTCGTGAGCTTCAGATGCCCCAGAGCAATATCAGTTATGCCCGTGAATGACATCTCAGAAAGATGTGACAACTGACCTCTAGTCAATTATAGTTCGCTTTGGGATTACTTACCACGGGAGCATCACACACGTCAAGCCATCCCACCAAACCCCGCGCTCAGAATGAGGGTATTCCATCCACTGAGTGATAGTTATTCTGAATACTCACGTTTTTGACAAACACCTGCTGTGTGCCAAACATCTAAAGTTCTCTTTTTATTCTTGCACACATTTATAATTCACCCTTTCTTCTAATGTATATTGTATTCATAAGAAAAAATATGGTTCATGTTTTATATTACATGAAGCCATTTCAGTACCTGACACATTACTTTAATAATGTATGGTCTCTGCTTTGTAATATGCAGCCAGAATACATAAAATAACACTGAGGATTCTACTATATGCTTTTTTTTTTCAGCACAGTACAATGGTCAACTTCAGCAAGTAATATATTTTTACCTCTAAAATCACTAAAAGACATGCTTAATGGCTTTTTTTAAAGGATGGTTAAGTAATAATCCCCAAATTCAGTAGAGAAGCCTAAATAATGTGTGTGTTATATCTCAATGCCAAGATTTCATGTAACTATGGAATTATACAACAGAAAGTCCGTCTCTACTTCTATTTTCACATGCCGAGCCGCTCAGCAAGTAGTGAAATCTAACTCTCAGTGGAGTTGTAATTAGAATCTAAAAAATAACAACACATAACATTAATGAACAAAAATAGTAATTTAGCTCCTCGCTGTTTGAGGAGATAGTCTGCATTGTAAGAAACATATTTTTCTCTTACAAAGAATAATGTATTGTCTATGTTTATTATTCTGTTTAAGTGAAGATTAGGGAAGATGAGCAAACAATAACCTTTTTATCTGGTATCCAAAGCTGATAGAGTTATATAAAAGAAAAAGGGGGCAAAGAGTGGCCTTAATATTTAAGAATATTTTATACCACTCTTCATCTTAAAAGTACAGTATAAAAGAGGACTCCCCACCATATGACCACAGCCTATCAGGTCTCATCCCTCATCTAGACAGTCTGCTTCTTCTGTGTGCCCACCAGGCCTCCCCACTGGAGGTCTAGGGGAGGGGAATAGGGAAGAAGAGGGAAGGAGGTGGGAATGGGAAGATACAAATGAGGGGATAACAATTGGAATATAATCCGCATAAATTACAGAAAATTAAAATTTTAAGTAAGTATAAATGCTCCCAACATTTCTCATTAAATATATCAGAACCTTCTTCCATTGGCTTCTACAACCCCAATTTTACAGCAACACCAATAATCATTCTATGCTCAGTCCCTCTAGTATCCAAAAATGACTCCATCAAATAGTTTTAAATTACAAAGCCCTTTTTTACCAAGCTAGATTTTCTTTAATTTTTCTTTTTTCAAACAACCCCAGATTCTTTTTCAGATTTAGGAGTATTTGGTGTTTTTTGTTGCTTTTATTTTGCTGTCATATAAAGTTCTTAATATTCTACAATCAAGCTTCTTTTCCTTATCATGGCTTGACATTGTTTTTAAGACACAAACTCTAATCTCTCAACCAACCTTCTCTGTGCTTTCCTTCACCACCCTGCTTTTCTTAATTCCATTCTTTTGCCCTGATAAATACCATGATCAAAAGCAACAAGGGGCTGGGCTGCTTGATTTACACATCCAGGTCGTAGTCCATCACGGAGTGAAGTCCGGGCAGAAATTCAAGCAGGAGCAAAGGCAGAATTCTAAGAGGACTGCTGCTTACTGACCTGCTTCCTCTGGGTTGTTCAACTACTTTTCATATACAGCCAAGGCACCCCAGCCCTGGGGTGGCACTACCCACCGTGAGGTGGACCTCCTGTACCAAAAAACAGTTAAGATTATGTCCCAACAACATGCCCACAGACAAATCTGATAAAGTCATTTTTTAAGTTGATGTTCACTCTTTCAAGGTGACCCTGGCTTGTGTCTAGTTGACAAAAATTAACTACCACAATGCCGCTTTGTCTAGAGAAAAAAAAATTCCCCTCTCTCCCATATTCTAGATGCTATGTAACATCTGGGTCTCCTGTAAACATCTGAGCCCCTCACATTGTCCTCTGCCTCTCTTGTGACATCTTCTCTGTTAGCCTAATCCATGAAGAAGCCTTTTCCTTTTAGATATTGAACCATACAAGAATTTGTTTTAAAAAGTTTAAATAAATACTTAAAGATATGTAATCAAGTTAGTGTGCAATTTCCCCTGAAGTCTTCACTTGATCTCTTAATTGGCTTTCATTTTACTCTTGAGCTCATCTTAGCACACAGTGCAGTTTGTGCTTTGCGTGCTCACGGGTCCTTTCTTTCTAGCCGTACTTTCAGCCAATTTATAACCTGTGTGACTCTTCCCTGGATCTCCAGAATCTCCGTAGCGTGCAGGTCAGTCTCTCATCCAGTTTCCTTTGCCTCGTGCTTGTTTATGGCCACATTCGTCCTTTTCTGATTCCCAAGATCATTTCTGGAGGGAACAAGATGGGACCCACATGGTATTTTTGCAGCATAATGAGTTCCTAGCAGAATTTATTACTCATCTGTGGCATGATATAGATCACAATAATCATGATTTAATTGAGAACCACTCAGTCATTGTTAGAGGAATGGAGAAAAAGTACACTGTACCTGTCTTTCCAATACTTGGATGCCCACCATGACTAGCATGCCCAATATAAATGGCCACCATATTCATCACCGTTTTCCCTAATCCTTGGTAACTAGTTTCATGGGTTTCCAAAATATGAATTTCTTATACAATTGTCTTTTTAACAAGTTCATAATATTGATATTTAACTACAAATTATTTTTTTCATTTTAATTGAAAAAGACTAATTTTTATACAATACATTCTACCTATGGCTTTCCCTTCCCAATTTCTCCCAGATCCTCCCTTCTTTTCCACCCATCCAAAAACCATACTCCTAATTTCTCTCATTAGATAATGAAACATGTATCTAAAAGTTATCATGAAATGAAGTAAAATAAAATAAAAGCAAACCAGACAGAACAAGACAGAAGAATAAGGAGAAGGAGAAATAGAAGAGGAGGAGGAAGAGGAAGAAGAAGAAGAAGAAGAAGAAGAAGAAGAAGAAGAAGAAGAAGAAGAAGAAGAAGAAGAAGAAAGAGAGGAGGAGGCAGCAGCAAAGAAAAGTGTGGTAAACATATAAATGCAGCAGTAACACATAAGTTCACACACATAAATTCCATGAAATCACAAAATTAGAAATCATTTTTAATATATATTTTATATATATTTATACTTATAAATACATATTTATATATTGTATATATATTTATGTGTATGTACATATGTATATATTTTTGTATATATATTTGTATATATATAATTTCATAACTATATATACATATATGTATGTGTGTACATATACAAACACACACACACACACACACGCACACACACATATGCACAACCTATAATGAAAACAAGCAAAAATATCCTGACAAAGCATTATAAGACAAAGAACCTCTAAAATGGCATTAATTTACTTTTGTTTTGTCCATTTACTGCTGAGTATGGGTGGAGTCTGCCTTTAAGAGTAGCTTGTGTACCCAGTGAGACTTAGTTGAAGAAAACTAATTTTTCATTCACGAGTGGTTATCAATAAGAGATATCTTCTGGATATGGGATGGGCTTGTGTCTGCATCCCTTCTTAGTGCTGGAAACCCACCAGGCCTCTGCATGTTCAGTGAGTGTTAGCACAGTCTGTGAGTTCCTGCTGTATTCAGAGGGCCTTGTTTCCTTGGTGTCCTCCATCTGCTCTGGCTCTTACACTCTGTCTACTCCCTTTTCTGTGGGTTCCCTGAGCCCAGAGAGGAGAGGAGCTGATAGAGACGTCCCATTTAGGAATAAGCATTTTTTTTTCCTTCAAGATTTATTTATTTATTTATTATGTACACAGTGCTCTACCTTAATGTACATCTACAGGCCAGAAGAGGGCATCAGATCACATTATAGATGGTTGTGAGCCACCATATGGTCGCTGGGAATTGAACTCATGAGCTCTGGAAGAGCAATCAGTGCTCTTAACCGCTGAGCCATCTCTCCAGCCTCAGAATGAGCATTTCAAGATCACTCACTCAGCTCATTATCCAGCTGTGGCTTTCTGTACTACAAATTCCTTATAGGAGAAAAAGACTCTCTCTCTCTCTCTCTCTCTCTCTCTCTCTCTCTCTCTCTCTCTCTCTCTCTCTCTCTCTCTCTCTCTCTTTTCCTCTCTCTCCCTCTTCTCTCTCCTCCCTCTCTCTCTCTTCTTTCCTCTTTCTTGTCTCTCTCGCTCTCCTCCCTCTCTCCCCTCTTTCTCTCTCCTTCTTCTCTCTTCCCTCTTTCTTCTCCTCTTCTTCTCTCTCCTTGTCTCTTCTCCCTTCTTCCCTCTCCTCTCTCCCTCTCTCTCTCTCTCTCTCTCCCCTCTCTCTCTCTCTCTCTCTCTCTCTGTGTGTGTGTGTGTGTGTGTGTGTGTGTGTGTGTGTGTGTGTGTGTAGAATGCACTACTTTGTTAGGGGCACTATAACAAAATATTGCTATGTAGATGTTTGAAGAGAGAGAGGTGTACATGGTGTAAGGTTAGATTCGAGAAAAACTGGGAAGGGGAACATGATCCAAACATGTTGTATGAAAACATTTTTAATTAATAAATCAGAAATCTATTGGAAGTCAATTCCCTCACATATCTGATGTAGATCTAGAGTCCCAGATGACAGTGTCATCAGATTCATCTTCTGAAGTTCCCTCACTGGCTTATAGAGGGCCCACTTCCCCAAATGTGTTTGCATGGACTGTCTCCTCTGCATTTGGGTCTGAATTTTCCCCTCTGGTACAGACACCAGTCGCAGAGGTTTTGGCAATGACAATGGCCTCAGTTTTACTCAGTTACCTTGGCAAGGATTCCCCTGTATCTTTGAATAGTTACCTTCTGACTTCATAACGTTCTAACAAATAAATTATGGTGGGTCACAATTCTACCACATACACCATATGTGTACCTCCAGTGCCAGCAATGGGATTCCGGAGGAGTTTGGGTGAGATTTTCTGGAAAGTAGTTCTACTACGTGTAGGTTAATTTTGAAATTGACCCTTTGTATTCCTCCCAGGTTAGTACAACTGTTCTTTCACTGATGCCTAAAGGTGGCATTGAAGCATAAGATTATGTGCAAACAAAGAACTATAGAAGTAATAGAGACTTTAGCTTTATGGAAGGACAAAGAGAAAGCAAGCAAACAAAAACACACAGAGACACATAAAAATTCAATCAATCCGCCAGCCAAATATGTGCAGAATTTGGCTGGGAAGGTGGCAACCCAAGGGTATCATGGAGGCCATAGATTCAGCGTCGTCATCTGAGTAAGGAAAAGAAAGTTGCTGACACATCCAGCAAATTTTTAAACAGTGTTAATCATATCAAATCATATTCCCCTGAGAAAGCCTTGTGAAACTGAGATAAATATCTGGAATACATAATTGACAGAGGCATACAGAGTACGTTCTTCACTAATATAAATGAGTTTGGAATCCTCTTTGGGGTCATAAATTATACCGTCTGTTGCCTTCTCACATATATGCTGCCCTTGTGCACTGGTAGTTTAACATTCCTTGCACATCCCTTTTCCAAGCCTCTCCCCACCCCAGGGCCATTCATTGATTGCTTACAGTCCTGGCATGCACTGATCACAGTCTTACACTCAGGTGGCTGGCTCTTTCCGTACAGCTTAAAGTTTCCTTGCTAGTATCCTTGTTGTTATTTTTTTAGTTGGCTCCCGTTTCAATTTTCCAACCCGTCTTTCTTAGCAGTACGAAAGAAAGCATTCTCACAGCTGAAAAGGAATTTATGTTCAGTGCCACCCTCAGTCATCAGTGAAAGAACAGTTGTACTAACCTGGGAAGAATACAAAGGATCAATTCCAAAATTAAACTACCCATAGTAGAACCTCTTTCCAGAAAAATCTCACCCAAACTCCTCCGTAATCCCATTGCTGGCATTGGGGCTACACAGACTAGGGTCCTCGCACCTGTACTCAAATCCTCTGTGCAGCAAGCACCGTACCCACTGAGCCACCTCCCTAGCTCCTCTGCTGAACTCTTACAGAAGCACACTGTAACTTAGAAATAAAGTAAAAGGAAATAAATAGATGTCTATGAAATTGATTTGCAAGGAAAAATAGCTAAAAAACAAACAAGTAAACAAAAACAAAAAGTGTCCGGCGCGTAAGGGACAGCAGGGGAATTAAGATTGTAATTTTAGTTAACAAAGGGATTTTGATATAATCTAAATTGATTTTTTTTTAAAAAAATACATGAGAAATGAGGTTTGTGACTTTGCACACTTCGTAGGCATGACTCAGCTCGAAGAAAATAGGGGAAAGTTGTGACAAAACATACTATGCTAGACCTTTGGAATAAAATCCCGGACCTGAGATGGAAGTTGAGGAGATGGATGAATTTCCATCCTCCGTTCAGTGGGTCAGAGTTCACTCCTCAGGCTCCAAGGGGAGAAGGAAACACGTGGAGAGCATGGTGCTTTCTGCGTAAGTAGGTTAAGAATGGATCCCAGGAAGCAAGCCAGGGAGGCCCGGGTCTCAGCTAGGCCAGGAAAGACTAAGCATGGATAGTGACAGATCTCAGTGCCCAGCTGTCTGAAACAGGGACCTGTACCAACAGCATCATTTGAAAGCAATGATGATGACTCTGAAGTCTTAAGCTTTAATTTCTAAGAAATTAGATGATCTTCACCCGTGTCTAGGAGCTACTGGCTACTCATTTATCCCACGTTAGTGAGAAATCCTCAAGTCCCACCATGGAGAATTGGCAACTTCTTAAGACTGACCCTTTAGCACTCCTATGGCCCAGTCCAGCTTGTCATAAATTCTGAGCTCACTTCCTTAATCCTTTCTCAAGAAAAATGCCAACGGCTATTCTCTTTGATTTCTATATGTGAGTTTTTGTCCTAAGTAGGGACTATGTGATCAAATTCCTAAAGAGCTTAAATGGGGTACAAAAGAAACTAGTGTGTGTGTGTGTGTGTGTGTGTGTGTGTGTGTGTGTGTGTGTGTGTATGTGTTCACATACATAGATGCATACATGAAGTATAGTATTTTCAGAAAGATGCCATTGTGCCTTATGAATATCAACCTAGTGTCACATAAACTTACATAGTGCTGTTTAGACTGTGTTTTCTATTTTTTTTTCTGTTTAAGTAACAAAATTCTCAGTTATTGGTGCTTGATATTGTCAGAGGATAAATTTTTTAAAATATAGAGCTTAATTTCATTCAAATATGAGTCAACTTCTTTGTTTATAATTCAATTTGTAGGATAGCTTGCTTTTTTCAAAATTAGTATAAATAGAAAGAATATCCTACGCTTTTTCACTTTTAAGTAATTAATTTTCCTCTTCTACATTACATCAGTCTGTACCTCTACTGTGCATTTTCTAGACTGTCAAAAAGCTGAAGATATATTATTAGTGGTGTGTGGTCTTTTATTGCTAAGACTTCTCTGTTTTCCCAGCAGACTCCCGACTTTAGAGGATATGTTTTTGTCTTCGTCTTTTTCTCATTTCCTACCCATGTAGCATTTTAAGTAGGGCTTATAAATCTCTGCCAAAGGCACATTCATAGCACTGCTTGAATGGTTTCATTTAGACAGGAGTGCCCATACTTTTCAAGTTTCTTCAAGATCTCTATCAGGGTGAAACAACACTTTGTTTTCCTAGGAGAATAAAGCACAACTTTCTAAAAAACCATCCCAAGAAACTAAATAGAGAAGATGGGTTTGATGGAAGCAGTAGAGCCATTATTATTTCATGTTATAAATAATTATAAATTTCTTTTTTTTTTCTACAGGCAGGTTCGCTTTATTTTAAGGACTGACAATTACAGAATTTTGATCTGTTGGGAATAAATTTCTTATTCAAATATATATAGGGATTTTTAGATTAAAGTGAGGAGACACTATAAATATAAACTCTTTAATACATCCACTATTTCGGTCTATAAATCAAACATTTTTTATGCTTGAATGCTGTAAGATATCCTGCAAAGGCAAAAAAGGACATGGTTTTGCAATTGTAGTGAAAAAATTTCTAGAAGACTAGTGGAGTAAGCTATGCTTTTTTCCTTATCCAGGACCCCTAATTCTTGTAAAAAAAAAATGTGAAAAATACAGCTGAGAAATATTGAGTCAGCAAATTGAAATGGAAAAACTGGACATAGAAATATGTCTAATATGACTAATTCCATTGCTGGCCTAATCAAGTAGATAAAAAAACAAAACAAAAACCACCAGTTTCTTGAAAAGTGTCATCATGTAAATTTTAGCCAAAAAGCAGCTACATCCTATCATGCTTGACCTGCTCATGATCAGTAAGCATGCTGGAGAGTGCGTCCTCTAATAATGGGCAGAAGTTAATTTTCTCAAGTGAATAGATTTCCTCACAGAAATGCCTGTGTAGAAAAGCGAACACAGGAGTGTGAGAGAGAAGATGACCTTTCTCTCTCAGCATTTCTTTTGTTACATCAGTCACTTTGTTCTCTCCATATTATGATGAAAAATCCTCTCAGCTAGATCCAAGTTCTGTTCCATTTTCATGAAGCACAGCACTGCCCTTACAATAGCACACCTATCACGTGTTGCAGGGCCTACTGTGCGCTCCTGCATTTAATCTTCTCAATTTAATATCTTTCTTTCCTTCTTTTTTTTTTTTTTTTTTTTTTTGTTTTGTTTTGTTTTGTTTTGTCTTGTTTTTGTTTTTCAAGACAGGGTTTCTCTGTGTAGCCTTGGCTGTCCTGGACTCGCTTTGTAGACCAGGCTGGCCTCGAACTCACAGTGATCCACCTGCCTCTGCCTCCCGAGTGCTGTGATTAAAGGTGTGCGCCACCATGCCTGGCTTTAATATCTTTCTGACTGAAATAAAAGAGTAACTTAGTACAATTAATAGATACATGCATCTCATTAAATTCCTTCTATGTACCATGTAGCAATCACTAATACAATCTAAGCCTGGGACTTGATCATAGAAAGAGGGCTTCTTTCACATACACTATACATTCAAAATATTAATGAGTATTTCATTTGTGAGGACAGACGTGTCAGCCAGTGATACTCTTTCACTAATTAACCATAACATTGTCTTTTTTAAAATGCAATCACCTGTTCTCTTCTACTCAGCTGAATATGCAGTTATTGTTTGTGGGACTTAGTTCTGTGGTTCTCGTATAATAAAAGTATACAATATGTTTAAGTGGGGAAATATTTCCCAAGGAAATAGCAGTGAATTCGGCTGTAAAGGTTTTTCCTGTTGCTTCCTCCTACTATGTCAAGTATATGTAAAGTGATTTAAAAGTGACTCACTGCAATGCAGCTCCTGTTTTTAAATCCCAAATGCCTAAACTAACATTTTATAAACAATGCTTAAAAAAAAATAGAAGAAACAGATGACTTTGTAGTTCCTGATCCTATCAAGTCTGTTAAAAGGGAAATATTGCAGATAAAGCCCACACTAGTGACAGCAGGGACTGCATCCTACTCCCAGGAGCAAATGCCCTCTGAGTCTGAATTAGTTATGGGGCATTGCAAGGATTTGTGCCCAGAGAGGGCAAATGCATTGAGCAAATATTGCTGAGTGGGTCCATAATCTTGGAATTAAATATAACAGGAAGCTCCTTGCACAAAGAGAGCAGAGCTCTGTTCACCTGCTCCTTGGTGGGAGGATGAACGTGACTCTGTTTCACAGCTGCATCCACTCCCCCCTCCTCCTGACATCTGTGGCCTAAGGGAACACAGCTTGTACAGAAACTACATTCAGTCACCAATTACAATGGAAACTTTAAAGTGGGTGGAGGAAGGACTGGTAAAATAGACGAGAACAGAAAGAGGACTGAATTCATTTAACACCACTGCCTAATATATATTTTTAAATTTACCTCTTCCAATTTCTTTAAATTTGGGACATAATTATCCACCCACCTGTCTGACAGGATTTGATTCAATAATGTACATACCCTAATGCATTGGGGTTTCAGAACTTTAACTCTTATGCTGAGTTTGAAAATACCAAATTATTCTCTGTCACAGGGGATGTGTGTTTTCATACATCAAGGCAATACACATTAGTAAATATCATCTTCTGCTAGCTGGCTGAGAAACACGTTTCTAAGCACACAGGTCAGAGCTGACATATCATTTAACTTACGGAGGGAAGCATGCATGTGAGTTTGCATGCTTTTCTTCAGAAAACAGAACCATTGGGAAAGCAGTTAGACTATGTCTGGGGCTAGAGAGGTGGTTCCATGGGTGAAGCACTCATGGTCGAGCCTGACTGCTCGTCTCCACCTTCCACACAAGGAGATGGAAGGGATAGTCTGCATCTCTGACCCCAGAGCTACGCAGAATAGATTCCAGATTTACAGTGTAGCCATTTCCAGTTCCAAGTTCAGGGTGAGATTTTGTCTCCAAAAATAGAGGATGATAGCATAGATACCTGATGCTAATTTCCGCCTTGCACATGCACATACATGGGGTACACACCTGCACATGTACACACACACACACACACACACACACACATACACACACACACACACACACATACATACACACACACACACACACACCTTCTCTCACACACAGACACATACACACACACACACACACACACAAACACCCTCTCTCACACACAGACACATACACACACACACCGTGATAGAGGGCTCTTTGCTCCTAAGAGGTTACATATAAAAATTACAATTTTGAATATGCACTAAAATAAGTGTGTACAAGTATCAGAGATAAATAGAGTTTTAAGCCTTAAGATTACAATATTTTCCGCATATACTTAAATGTACTCTTTATAGACAATAACATATGCCTGAATATTCTGAAGTGTTTGGTGGAGTGTTTTTAAAGGAGAATGTAGGTATTCTTTAAAATCTTTGGCTGTACAGCATTTGAGAGTCCATTTACTACAAGTATGGTCTATGTCAAGGGCACATGCAGAGATCAACTGAAGAACTTTCCAGACTGACAGTTAGTGCCAAAGGAAAAGCATCGGGCAGGTATGAAATTTAATAATTACTCTGCTTTAAATTTTATGTTAATTTCTAATATACAAAAATTTACTGTGAGAGCTCAGTTTATTTTAAAAATAATTTATTCTCTAGAAAACATACCACCAATTTTTAAGTACAGAACAAAAAAAACTCCCTTCTAAGTGAATTTATTTAAGTTGTCTTGACTACACATAAGCTTTGGTTGGGTGAATTACCTCAGTGTATGGATCTTTAGTTGGCTGATAGGAAAAATGGGAATAATTTCAGTTGTACCCTTACTGAGTGGGAACCTGGGTTATGACATGGCAGTGCTCAATAAGTGATTATTTTGTTACACTTACATTTATATATGCATCTAACTACCAAAACCTGAAGCCATAGACATTTTAGAAATATATTTCATTAATTTATTCATATTACATCTAAATTGTTATCCCATCCCTTGTATCCTCCCATTCCTCCCTCCCTCCCATTTTCCTATTATTCCCCTCCTTTATGACTGTGACTGAGGGGGACTTCCTCCCCCTGTATATGCTCATAGGGTATCAAGTCTCTTCTTGGTAACCTGCTATCCTTCCTCTGAGTGCCACCAGGCCTCTCCATTCAGGGGATGTGGTCAAATATGGGGCACCAGAGTTCGTGTTAAAGTCAGTCCCCACTCTCCACTCAACTATGGAGAATGTCCTGTCCATTGGCTAGATCTGGGTAGGAGTTTGAAGTTTACTACGCGTATTGTCCTTGGTTGGTGCCATAGTTTGAACAAGACTCCTGGGCCCATATCCGCCCATCATAATGTTCTTCTTGTAGGTTTCTAGGACCCTCTGGATCCTTCTATTTCTCCATTCTCCCATGCTTCTCTCACCTAGAGTCTCAATAGGATGTCCTCCCTTCTGTCCCACTTTCCTGGTAAGTGAAGACATTCATGGGACATGCCCCTTGGGCTAGAGTCCAGATATAAGTGAGTATATACCATTTGACTCTTTCTGCTTCTGGGTTAGGTCACTCATTATGATTTCTAGTTCAATCCATTTGTCCACAAATTTCAGGAATTCCTTGTTTTTAATAGCTGATAGTATTCCATAGTGTAAATATACCACAGTTTTTTTATCCATTCTTCTACTGAGTGACACTTAGGCTGTTTCCAGGTTCTGGCTATTATGAATAAGGCTGCTTGCTATTCCATTCCTTGGAATAGCAGCCACAGACATTTTTAATGTCTGTGTGTATGTCTAGCTTCATGTATATGCAGTGTTGTTTGTGTGAGTGTGTGTGTATGTGTGTGTGTGTGTGTGTCCTTGAACACTACATGTACTTGTTGGCACAAAGAGTTGGTGTCTCCTGTCTTCCTTGATTGATTTCTACCTAAATCTGAATGCTCACCAGTCAGCTAGCCTGACTAGTCAACAAGCAACAAGGCACAAGGATCCAAATGTAGCTATGCCCCCAGCACTAGCATTGCAGATCGGTACTATGGTGTCTGGCTATTTTATATTCAGTATGGGCACTGGGAGTCTACCTCAGGTGTTCCTGAGTGATTCCCACTTTAATGACTTTAATGAGTGAACGACAACAGTGCTCTTTCATTTTATAAAGGTTCTTTTCTGTTCCCTCATTACAGTGGGTGACATCATGATGATATCACAATAAGATATGTAAAACCTGGCGTTATAGTATTCTAATGCTGCCTTTGATCCTTACCAAAAGACTTTTTATAGTAAATAATAATAGTTAAACATTTAAGCTACTATTTATTTTTGAAAGGATGCTGAGCATGAAGGATGTACCTTACAGTAAATCTACTGCAAGATTTTATATTTTTATCTTTCTCTCTTATATACATTGCACAGTAAACTAAGCCTGTATTTTGAGAGGTTGAAGTTCTCATTAAAGCTGTTATCTCATTCTTAAAAGATTATGTAATCCCAAAGTCAAAATATTTTGAGGTTATCTATATTCCAATTTCTTATTGAACAAAAAGACTCAATCTCCCCCCAAATTATACAAATGGACCACATTGGATTTTTTTTTTCATAGAATTTTTTCCTCATGTCAAACTGCTTTATTACATCTTAAATAACAGTACAGTTTAGTATAGTATCTACCCTGCATCCAGCCTCCTTGCAATACACTGACTTTAAAATTAAATACAAAAGATGAAAAGGGCAGAGGGTGCAGAGAGCTCCACAGAGTCTTTCGTGGGAAGAGAGGGGCTTCCGAGCTTAGTGCTGGGCGTTGTGTTTCAACTCTTAACTATTAAGCAGATCTTTCCATAGGATGATCTTTTGGATAATTATGTTATGAAAACTTGTGGCAGAAATTTTACTTATGTTTCAGCTTCAGGAAAACTTCTAAAATTCTGCCTCAGGCCTGTCTTCTAAACCGGTGACTACCATATATATCCTCGGGCTATTAGAAAATCTAAAATGTCACAGAAAACTTCTGTGGATTGATAACTTTGGCCATAATATTCCTCAACTGTAACTCCTACCAATTTTCTTTAGAAAAGATTCAAAAGAATGAGTACACTCCTCTCTAACATGGTCCACCAGCCCATAGCCTGCTTCTCTCAGTAAAGCCACACCTCGACTTTCCACCCACACAGTGAGAATACTGAGAATTGTAAGTGCAAGTCTTCCTCATAACCTTGATGATGCTTTCCAGTGCAGGCATTGACTTTAAATACCACGCAATATGAAAGTATACTCTTGAACACTTTTCTGTATTCTGAATTGTGACCCATTGAATATCCTACTTAGCAAAAGAATAGACTGGCCTGCAGCGGCCAGATGATTCAGCAGTCAGTGACCCTCTCAAGGAGTCAGCAGACTGACTCCAATCCAAGCTCAGAAGCAACAGGCATAATTGTATTTCCTCCACGGGTAGAAAAAAAGAAGAAAGAAAAAAGAAAGAAAATCCACAATGTTATCTTAGAATAAATAAAATGAAGCCGTGTGAAAACACTGTGAAAAGCACTGTGTAAACGTGAAGCATTGATGTGACCTGTGTTCACTGTGCATTTACAACACTTCCTTACTTAATGTAGACAGACAGCCACCATTAAACCTAGACTTTGAACCTATAGTTGAAGGGCTCTTAAGGAATACAATGCAGCCTTCACTTAAGCATCCCCACTGATAAATTATATAATCTTGGTTAGTTTCTGAGTCTGCCTGTCCCTCAGAGGCCTTTCCATTATTGGATTTTGAGGCCAATAAATGAGAAAATTCAAGCAGAACCTTTATTCTTAAAGGTAATAAGCATTCTACAAGGAATGTACACTTCATTAAGCTAGAATGTATATATAAAACAGGTAGGTAGGTAGGTAGGTAGATGCAAATACATGTTATTTTTAAATGTTTTCATTAAAGAACAATTGGTGCGTGGCATGGTTTTATAAACTAATGTTATTGCAATTCTCAGCACTTACTAAATTTAAAAGAAAATACTTTAATCTATAAATTGATTCTTAGAACATTCTAGTCACTAGATTTGAGGTCAGTAGTGGTTGTAGTAGAGGCTCTGAAGTGCCAACTGTCAGCCTAAGCTGTGTAAGGTATGTTTAGTCCGCAAACAAAACAACCCAGGTATATGCAGCAACTCCAGTGAGTCAGGGTCCCATGGAAGCAAGGCAGTGAGTCCCTTCCTGCATAAAGACTCACATAGACTAAATGCCATGTGGGCCTATTGAGTTGGGATGAACTAGACAATTTTTGAAAATGTAGGCAATGCTGCTTTTGAAATCAGAAAAGTGTGTTTGTCTTACCCCATGCTTCAGGATTCGAGGGAAGACCTCTGTTTACACATTTCTAAATTGTGTGTTTCACCTGGTGGGACACATGTATACATACAGCTCATAAAGACTGGTAAATATTAGTGAATTCTAATAAAACAGATTCATTTAGCAATAAAGAAAATGGAGATGCCCACAGAGTGCTCTCATTGTTACTGGAAATTTCTCCCCTAGTATTCATTGTGTGGAAATGTTTAATATATTCAAAAGGAGAAGAAAATGTCTAGTAGGATTACAATTACAAAATAATCTTGATAAACCTTCGTGATGCCCACATTTTCTGGGAGAGTAGAAACATAGCATTGTCAAACCTGGTAAGAAAGATCAAATGCTATGAGGAAACTGGTTTTGTTAAAATGTTCATAGAAAATGGACAACTCAAGTACTGACAAACAAGTTTGATGACATAACTACAAACACAAAATCACTTTGTGGGGAATCAAATTAGTTCAGCTGAGCAGAAATACAAAATAAAAGGAAGCATTCTGCTAATCAAATACTCCCAGAGCAGGTGTTGGAATCCAAATAAGAGGCAGCATGTGACAGCTGAAACAATCACATACCAATTTATCTCTTCACTGTTTTATTTTAGGGTATAACAATGTCCTGATTGATTTATCAAGCAGAACGGATTTCAAAACATACATTGAAGAAGCTAATTAAATCCCCTGCTAGTTAAGGTCCATAAACATTGTCCCTGTATGTATTTGAGAAAAATATCACCTCATCATTTCAAGTGCATGCTTTGCCATTTTCTACTGTTAGCAAGTCCAGACCAAGGCCTTGATTGTGTTGGGAAATCTGCCTTCTCCCCAACAGATACATTTAAAACAAATCCAAACACTATCTTTACTAAGAGGTCTCCCCATCCTGGTCCTTACTATAGCCATAATTTTATTGAAGTTTGTCGAATATACAGAAGTGTGTGTCCAGACATAGAAAGGCAATAACTGTGAACGGATCCCTATCCACAGCAGAGTACAACTGTACCCCTGCAGAACAAATGCTGTCTCTCTTCTTCCTCACTCCCTGCTAATGTGGGGTGGGGGGAGTCTTTATGAAACCTGCCCCTTCTCCCAGTTAATCATCAATAAGTGTAAAAGTAGCCTTTATTCTCCAGATGTAATTATTCTCTCAGAGGAGGCTTACTACCTCTATCTGCTAACCTAGGTCTAGTGCTGGAAGCTTCTCGCCTCTGTACAATCTAATCTAGGCCTACCAGGCCTAGAATGTTTTCAGCCTCTAAGACTTACTTCTGAATAAACTCACCCTTCCTAGTTCTTTCTGAACTCTGGCTGGCTGGTTCAGCTGAGATTTCTCATTCAAGCTTCTCTCCAAGCTGACTGATTCAAACTGGCTTCACCCAGTTTCTGACTGAATTGCTCTGCTTGGCCTCAAACTAACTCTAGCAATCTGTTCTAATCTTCTTGATCCTTCTCGTTCTCTGACTTGTTCTATTTTCACCTTTGGATAACTTGTTCTCTCTTCAACCTGACTTTGTAAAACTCTCCTTATAACTCTCTCTCTCTCTCTCTCTCTCTCTCTCTCTCTCTCTCTCTCTCTCTCTCTCTCTCTCTCTCTCTCTCTGTCCCCCTGCTCTTAAATTGCTTACCTTCCTGTTTGTTCTCTTGAGAGTTGGCCATGTCCTATTCTGTTAAATCTTTCTCTGATTCATCATTTTGTCTGTCATTCAGTTAGGAGCCATTGTTTGGGAATAAAGGTGTGTATACTAAAGGCATGCCTGTATTCAAGCCAGGGGATTAAAAGTGTGTGGAGTGTCTGCATTCCAGAAGGATCACACAGATTTACGAGATCTTTGGGTGTGATCCAAGCAACCATGTTGCAGGATTAAAAGTTTTCTACAAGAAAGACACAGGGTACATTTCTCAAATTGTCAGTGCTGTAAAATTGCTCCACTGACCACACCCCTAGCCTGAAGCACATGGCATTTGACCACACCAGAACTACCAAATTAGGCACACTGGGACATTTGCCTTGCAGAAGCAAAGAGGGGCTGTGCAGGAGTAAATATTGTCACAGTATCTCCTCCATCACCCTGTGGAGCAACATACCACATTGAAGATATCCTTCAGCCTCCTGTGGACTGGAAGTTGAATTATTAAAACACAGCATGAGAAGAGGAGGGCAGGAAGAAGAGAGGAAGGGACAGAGACAGACAGACAGAGAAAGATGAGGGATAGGGGATATAATTCAAAGCCTTCTCAATAATCTCTGTCCCTGTCATAGCATCCTCACTTTTATCTTACGAAAGTACATAGAGAAATATGTATTGTCTACAAAAATTATTCCATTATTTCTCATACCCAGAGTCTCATTGGATTACAAATAGCTAAATCCAACTATTTCAATAATACTTTCCTTTTCTATCTTTCTTGGTTAGTGAATATGAACTGTATAATATGCTGGGAAATAGTTGTGAGATTTGCACATATATATATTATAGCCCTTCATCATATTATTCTCAGCTGTCTTTCACACCCTTTTCCTCATCACTATCACCAAACATTGCTGCTTCAAGTCATCTTGCTTCTTTTCTCATTGGTTGACCATCTGTGAAGGAAAATAACTGAACTTCACAATAAGCAACCAAGTTTCCTCCACTGGGAGTGCCTCAAAAAAACAGAAAAAAGAAAAAAAAGCTTTCTGTGACCCTCAACTTTCGGTACTCAGATGATGCAATCTGGAAGGAAGGAAGGAAACAAGAGGGGGTAGGGCACTGTGGAAGAAATCAAATAGTTATACTATTGCCATAGTTCTGGAACTGACTTTTAAAAAGTGAGTTGTGCTAAATGTAGGAGAGATGGCTCCATGATTAAGAGCACTTGATGCTCTTGCAATGGCCCTTGATCTGGTCCCAGCACACACATGTTCAGGGGAACCTGACACCCTCATCTGGCCTCCGTCCCCTAATGTTCTCTAAACAAATAGAAAACAAACAGTGTTTAGCTTTAATAATTCCTACTTTTATCATCTAGTTCTACTCTCAGCATTCACATTTCAGAATACTAAAGATAATCAAATCTCTAACAGCTTTTCAAGTTGCTAAATATGTAAAAGATTCAAATGTGTATCACTGAATGGATTTCAGTGAAATCTAATTTACAAGGACAGAATGTTTGACATTTTAGGGTGTCACTTTTCCACAAACATCTAAAATTGTATTAGCTTTATATTTCAGATAATTGAGTGAGTATTCATTCAAAATCAATCAGATGAACATAAAGAAATGTAAACTTATTTTCATAAAAATGGTGACTGACAATGATATATCTAACTACCAGATGAATACTATTCTTTATCAGAAAATACGTTTGACTTTCCTTTAAAAATTGTGAAAAATGTTTGGAAATATCTTTTTAACTAATTCAAGATAATTTCTTATGTGGCTTTCTAAATTTTCAGTAACACACAGAATTGGCAGTATGTCTTGATGCAGCTTGAATGTCATCTCCTGAATGTTCCTTTACTGAGCAACTGAATGAATCAGTAAAATAAGTTGTGTATCACTTTTGCTGACAAAAAATGTATATTTTCTATTACTCAGAGATATCTAATATTCTTCCGTTTTATCTAATATTTTACGGCTGAATATTTTCTCTAAGATTCACTGTTATCTGTTAAGTTGGTTAAATACATTTCACAGCATATATCTGCTCAGTCCTAGGTGATAACAAAAAACACAGGGTACCGCTTGTAGAAATATATGTGCTATTCTGTAACAGTTGAGTGTGCATAGTAACAGTTAGGACAATGTATACCATTTCAGTGTTGAGATGTCATCGCACTTCCTCATGCGTTTGCACCTCTGTTACACCAGTGCCTGCCACACCCATGACCTAATGTCCCTGATGCTGCAGTCAGAAAGCTATGGTAGAAGAGACAAAGAGGGACTTGTGACCAGTTCTGCCAAGAAAAGTCTGGTCAAAAGAGACAGAAGCAGGAACAAAAAGAAAAAGACATTCAAAATATGTCACAGCTAGGAGTATTTGTGTATATGATAAGGCAGTTTGCAGGTTTTCTGACTCCACCATGCACGATAAAAGCTGAAGAAAGTGGACATTGTTGACAGAGCTAATACAGACAGAAAGTAGAGCTTCAGTCTTTTTGTTCCAAATGCCCTCCTCTACATAGAATGCCAGTGCCAGCTAAATCTCTGGACTTCCGTCATATACTATACAACATAGTGCATTAACACTGTGAGTCAGTTGTACGTTTAGGTCTGTACATTCTAATGTACTGCATTCTAACATTCTAACAGTCTGTACATTCTAACGTGCTGCAAACCCACCCCGACCAATCCTTAGTACCTCTCTACATTAAAAAAAAAACAAAAACAAAAACAACTGTAATTGTTCACTCAGCATTGAAACTCCTCCCCCACACTGAGCTATAATGTCTCTAGAATATATTACTCTTTCTTACTTAGCTAATTTATAGTTCTGCCTGCTCACATGTAAGACCAATATAGAATTCAACTCAGTGATTTTTTTGCAATTTGATCAGCATGAAGAGGTGGATAAGGAAAAAATCTCAAATATAAAACTGTCTAGTGAAGATAAGAGCAAAGAATTTAGGACCTGCTGCAGCAGACACCGTTAGTTTTTGCTCTTTCCTATGCACTGAGCAGGAGTCACACAGTTCCCTGGCTAGTAGCACAGTGAGTGCCTCCACTCCAGTCCCTGTGGATATAAATAAGAAAGTTAAATAAATAGCAGTGAGGGAGAATTTGAACATCTTCTACATTGAGCATACTTCTTTGTTGTGTAGATCAGTGGGTGTTTAATGTGTTATTATTAAAAACAGTGGTTCTTTTAATCCTCCACAACTTGCAAACTTCCTCAGTTAGGACTCATTTCTTGCCTCTCTTTTTTAACAGCTAATCATTGAGCTTTGGCATGCATTATTCTTGTTTGTTTTCCTTTTTTTTTTTTTCCCCCCCGCTTCTTTCCTGCTGCTTTGGCTTCCAGCAGTCATGTCTTCAATAGAGCTAGACAAAAATAAGTGGTGCCCAATGTCTCATGACTCAACGTTGTCATTAGGGATGAGCAAAGAGTGAGCTGTGCACGTGGTGTTTATAAGACACCTCCGTTCTGCTTTAATAATAACATATTCTTTAATTTTTTCCTTAAATGTATAGGGTGTGAGTTCGTAACAAAAAATTTAGGAGAAAAGTGAAAAAAAATCTCTTTCGTAAATGTTTGGCCAGGAAAAAATAAAGACCTACTCAAGTCCCTTGAAGAATGTGGGTGCCCCGTATTCAGAAAGAAATGCACTGTGAAATATATATTGCTCGCCACCCTTTCTTACGGTTGTTTCTGTGGAAATGTTTTTAACAGATTATTGAAATAAAGTAGAAAAGGTAGGAATAAAAGGTCAGGGAAGAAGAGGCTTCTGAGAGAAATACCGCTTTTACAGGTCTGTTGGATGGTGTAGCACTTGGCACTTTGGGTGAACTGTACAATGAGGTCGTTCCTATTACCCTGGAACAAACCCCAAAGAAGGCAGACTACACCTGCAGCCCTTTAGCCTCGGTGACTTTAAACAATTAGATGCACAGTTCTCTCTGGCCATTAAAATGGAAATAGGTGTCCTTTGTATTCCCTTGTCTTCAGTATGCAGAAGTTTGATTTATTTTTATTTCTATAATTATGCTTTAATCATTGTGGAAAACAACAACATTTTTCAGTGCTGTGCTAAGTACAGAACAAGAAAAATGTTTTTTAATGGAGCATCATCTTTCATGTAAGTATTATAAAAAGAAAGTGCTCATAAATGTGACCTCTTAATCATTTTATTATAACTTTGTTGCAGGTAGAACATGTTTCTTCATTGGCATAAGAAATTATGCCATAGATTGTCATTGCCCTATGCAATTGCAATATCTCTTCCCTCGGGTGCGAAGAATATTTAGAATGAAAACTAGTATGATTCTGTTGCTGTGAATCTTGTAAAATTGTTGTTGTTGTTGCTGCTGCTGCTGTTGCTGTTGTTGAGTGAAAAAATCAACAAAATCTTTTTACATGTGTTCTTATTTTTCTCAGACAGGGCTATTTTGACTCCCCGTGCTGTATTTGGCAAAGGCTGAGGACTGTTGCATAGCTAAGGCAGTTATCACTATTTCAACCCATGATGTCTCTGTTGCTATGAAAATTAACTATAATCCTCCTAGTAGTGACTCTTCACTAATCTCTCTCTCTCTCTCTCTCTCTCTCTCTCTCTCTCTCTCTCTCTCTCTCTCTCTCTCTCTCTCTTTCTCTCTCTCTCTCCCCCCTCTCTCCCATGCCTCTGTTTCTATGATTTTTCTTGTTCTGGGACATTTTTATAAATTTGATCATAACGTATGTGTTCTTTTATATATACGCCATCTTTCTCATAAAATAATGACCTCAAAGTTTATGTTTTCATACATAATAGCATATGATTTGGTGTTTTACTTTATAACATTGCATTGTATGCACTATATTTTGTTTATCCATCCATTATTGGTTAGACTTTGTATTACGTCCATCTTTGACCTATTCTGATGAATTAATTTATTATCATTCATTCACAAGCTATATAAATGTTTTTAAATTATTTTCATTGTAGATAGTTCCTAGAAGTGGGAATAAGGGACTACTTGGTAATTCAATATTAAACTTTTCCAGGAAGTGTGAAATTGTCTTACAAACTGTTTCCAGCGTTTCACATTCCTGTTAGAAATCTGTGGGAGTTCAGACTGTACACAGCTTCAGACTGTACACAGCTTCAGACTGTACACAGCTTCAGACTGTACACAGCCTCACTGGCATCCATTACTACCTTTTGTGCTGTAGCCGTCCAAGCAGCTATGAAATAAGATTTCACAAGGTTTTGTTTTCTTTAGTAGAACAGCGTTTTTCACATTACCTTCCTTATAAACCATCAATCCAAATCTTTTGATCACTTTGTGTCAGGGTATCAGGGTTATATTGCTACATTATAAGACTATTCTGCATAATTTAGATATAAATTCTTGGTCATATATACTCTGTATGCTCTAAGCTTTTACCTGATATATCCTTGAAAGTATTATTTGGAGCACAAAATTTTCAGTTTTGACAAACTCCAATTGGTCTCTTTTGATTTCTGTTGCTTTTTCTTTTGCTGCCATTTTTGTAAAACTATTTATTGCTTAATCTACGATTACAAAGAAATGGTGTCTGTATTTTCTCCTATGAGGTTTGGCACTAGATTGTGTTGTTCATGCTTCCTGCTTCTTCCGCATATGAAAGTAACTTCCCACCACATGCTAAAAGCTAAAACTTTCCAAATGTATTTCCTTGGTACGCTCATTTTAAGTTTGGTTGGTTTATCCTATTTATTATTATTATTATTATTATTATTATTATTATTATTATTATTATTATTATTAATTCACATTATATTCAGATTGCAATTCTGTCATTCTTATCATCCTGCTCCCAACCTCCCCCACCCCTCCGATCTATTTCCCTCCCATATACTTCTGACAGGCGGGGTTCTCCTCCCCCCGCCCCGCCATCTGACCACAGCTCATCAGGTCCCATAGGACAGTGGGCATCCCCCTCCTCTGTGTGTCCATGAGGCCTCTACCCCAAGAGGGAGTGATCGAATCCCATGGCACCAGAGATCTTGTCAGAGGCAGTCTCCCGCTCTTGTCCCTTCCCCATGTGGAGTACGAGCTGTCTATTGGCTACACTGAAACAAGGGTTCCGGTCCTCTGGTCCTCTATTTGCACTGTCTTTGGTTGGCCTATCAGTCTGTGCAAGGCCCCCTGCGTCCAGATCCATCAGCCTTGGTAGTCTCCTTGTGGAGCTCCTGACAACCCTCTTCCCAACTGTCCTTCTATCCACTCTCTTTTTCATGCAACTCTCAGCTCTTCCTCCAGAGTCCAGCTGCAAGTGCCAATATCTGTCCTCATTCCCACTGGGTGGAGTCTCTCAGATAACATCTATGTTGGTCTAATATCCATTTATAAGCAAGTATACACCATGCATGTCTTTCCGGGTTACTTTACTCAGGATGATCATTTCTAGTTCCATCCATTTGCCTGCAAATTTCAAATTGTCTTTGTTTTTTATGGCTTAGTAGTTTTCCGTTGTGTAAATGTACCACAGTTTCTTTATCCATTCTTCGTTGAGGAACATCTGGTTTGTTTCCAGATTCTCGCTATTATGAATAAAGCTGCGGGTTCTGTGCTAGAAGCTTGATCTTCAAATTGGCAATGCTGAGGAAATGAAACCTCTAAGTGGTGGTATGGCCTCTTAGGAAGTGGCTGGACCACGGCAGCTCTACTATTAACAGAATGTGTGTCTCCAGGGTAGAAAATTAATTAGGGACTATTGTGAAAACATTTAAAGATCTAGAAACCAGATTGTCCTCCTTAAACTTAGAAACTCGCTTACAGACTTGAACTTAACCACCTCTGAAAAGAGCACAAGACTGCTGTTCATTGGATGCCAATGTGAAAATGAGCCAATGGGAATCTCAAATGCAAGTTCTGATTCTAGAGTGAGGAGGAACCCAAAATCCCAGTAGGCGCTCATGAGATGCCTGTGTTGCTGCGCTATTGAGTTTGCTTGCAAGGCAAAGACCAAGATGAAACAAATCCATTACCTGACCCAGGGTAAACACTGTCTTATGTATTCTGCACAATCATTAGTCATGTGAAAGCTAATTACTTACGGAGCCTTCTACAGTTTTTAGTTACATCATTTTGAAAGATACCGCTTTCTCTGTTTTTAAGCTTCAACCTCTTCACACCGAAGGGGACATAAGAGGCTGCCACCCTCGCACTTGCCTTCTCTTTATTGCTGCTTTTGTAGAAGAACGTGCATTTCCAGGGTTCTAAACGCCATCTGCCCTTTTGCTCTCTTGGCAACTTCCCATACCCCAGAACTCATTTTTTCCCACAGCATCTTAGAAAGCACCCATCTAAGCAACCCCAGGAAATGTCATATTATCTACACTTGTTGCTCTTGCTAACATAAGGGCACTGCTTGTTACAGGGCAGCTGTTTACAGGCCCTTTGATGCCCTGCACTGTGGCAGTACACAAGTGTTTGTGCAGACAAGGCTGCTGTTGTACTTAGTATCGGTTTCCTCTTTACTAATATGTAATAAATGACACTGTGCTTGAGATATCACTGAACTTCTACATCCTTAAATGTGAAGCTGCACAGTGGTTTGTTTTATATTCAAATTGTATACAATTAGAAACTGAATCTTGAGGCAGGAAAGATGGTTTGTTAGCTAGGTGTACTGCCTGCTCTTCCAGAGGACCAGAGTTTGGTTCACAGTGCCCTGATAACCACCTGTAACTCCAGCTTCAGACTCCCATGGGCCCCTGCATACTTGTAGCATACATACACATAAATAAAAATAAAGCATACATACACAAAAATAAAAACTAGAATCTGAGTCTTAAAGGCATGATTCTGTTCATGATTTATGAACTCTTTAAAGTGATTTTCAGTTGTGCATTGCTTAAATCTAGGCCAACCTTGAGAGACTAGTGATTTACGCTTCACTCTCAGAGAGTTTGAGTCATCCCAGAAATAAACTATTTTTGCTCTTAGGTTGTGAGTGAATTTTGCGATTTTTAAAAATGCAGTTAGATTTTGAGTAAAAGGTGTAAAGCAGGGAGCGGAGAGGATGGCCTTTAAGAGTCTAGTCGGGAAATCTTGATGACATTGGTGATGTTACAAAGAAACACACAGTGCAGGATGCAAAGCTTGAACTCTCAGAGATTCCAGTGTAAGAAAGATTTTATTCTTGTTGTTTCCCTCTCCTAGCAAATGTGAACAGAGTGGCAATGAACATGGATGAGCAAGCATCCAAAAAAATTCGTTTTATGTTCTACACAGTAAGGTGAAAAAATAGTCTTTGTTCCAAAGTGAGTCTTTTGATAAAGTGACCTTTGAAGACTACTTAGTAATGATATTGAAAATATCATCTAAAGTTACAGTACCCTGGAACTGTGACATGGCTCTGCCGGAGATGCTCTCTGGCAACCGCCAACAGGGCTGGAAAAGAAACAGATGTTTCAAAAGAAGAAAGCTTTGACTCATGGTGTTTTGACACCATGGCTTGTTTCCTGCAGTAATACTACTGTCAAATTTTCTGCAACCACAAGAAGTACACTTAAGTACAATAATTCCAAGTATCCAACATCCTAAGTGTGCCTCATCTAAGATCAGTGTAAAACCTCAGTTCGTGAAGTTTCCCCAACCTCCCCAACAGACTTCTAGCTAATTCTTCTTCCAATCCAAGAGAGGTCTTTTGTGAATTGCTTACTACAAATGAGCAGAAAAACAACCATTGCACCATTGCTAATTTGTCCCTGAGTTTGTACATAAAGGCTTGTAAACAACTCAGGCTGAATTTCAACAAGCAAATATCCCTGAAAAGAACACTATAACTTGTCTTTCAAATCCCCAGTCCTAATACAATTAAGCTTCAAGTTCATGAAATAAGGAGTTAATGCTGTACTTGGGTTGTGTAACTTTGTCTGTTTACAGTACTTTCTTTATATGTACAGCAGTATTTCTCATTAAATAAAATCTTTAAGAAGTATTCAGCAGTGAAGGAAATAACACATTAGGTGTCTTGCTGCTAAAGTGCTAAGTAAATTACAAAATATGGTGACAGATAGAAGCTACGTCCATCTTTCTACATTTTGTGTGGAACGTGTCTGTTCTTTTTACAAATGTTTTCACCTTATTTTTTAATGACAATTTTGTCCCTTTTATAGTACTACATTATACCCTGACTATTTATTTCATTATGCACATACAGATATCCTTAGCGCACTGGGGGACCCAAGTTATAAGAAATATATTTCAGTCATAAAGCTTAGTCCTGAAAACAATGAGATAGTTCTCACAGTTTACATATGAATTCTTTTTATATGCCCTGATAATTTCATTCTGCTAAGGATATTGAAAGGTCTTCCTCTTCCTTGTGAGGTCCTCTGTTATTTTGGGCAGTAGAATTACTATCCTCCAAGTATCTTTTCATTGTTAAAATTGGTAAATACCAGCTTCTTTCTCTTTGTTTCAAAAAACATGAGCCGAAGTCAGAGTCCAAATTTTCTACGCCCATAGTTGATACATCAAAGAACTATTTTTTCCTTAGATCTAAATGTTGTTTTGCTAAAACTAACAAATCTGTGCCCTTACTGACTTTGGTGTCTGAGCAATTTTACATGTATAGTGATACCTGATAAACAGTTCAGTAATGACATATTTTTAACCTTGTTGAGGTAGTATTGAAAGTTTAGACTCTACACACAATTCCTCAAGTAAGAGGCATGCAGCACTGTAAAGGAGCATCGCTCTGAGGTGCATCGGCCTTGACCTCCTTTCCCCTTCAGCTATAATGAAATCTATGCAACTAAAATTGTACCTCATCTCATTTTATTTGTGGTTGTGGGACTCATCTGCTTCGCTGAATTCCTTTGCCAACAATCTTCTGGATTTTATTTCCCAGCATACCCTCCTCTTACACACATATAATTCCGTATTTATATGTATATGCTCCTCAGCTAAACCCAATTAAAATGCAATAAGCCTTAGCTGGACGCGTCCTTTACAATTCTAGTGTATGCCCGGAGACGTTCAATAGACAAAATGACTGTAAGACACAGGGGCTCTTTTTTTTTTTTTTTTTTTTTTTTTTGGTTAAGTTCGGAAATTATGAACATGATTTTATTTACATTAACAAAGATGCTTTATGGACTAAATTGTTGTATTTACATAAACTTGTGATAAAACCTCCCAAGAAATATCTAGACCAGATGTATGTATCATTATAGACATGAGGAAAAACAGAGTAGAAAAGTTTGATTAGTACTAGGCTTAATGTCTTTATCTGAACTTTTCTTTCCATTGTATATATACTAATAATTTAATTGCTCTTATCCTAGACTCTCAGGACATATAAGGTCATTGTAACCAGAACTCATCTGCACAGAAAATGGAGGCTGTCACAATTTGAGTGGTATTTTTAAACAAGACACTGTATCAAGATAAGCAGAGTAGCAATGTGAGAATCCTCTTGTGACTCTGCTGCAAAGAAGCATCTGTTGCTATTGTCTTTGCTGTAGAAATCTGTAAGCTGGACTGGCCAGGGTCAATGGCGAGAGAAAAGGGGACTAGCATGGTTTGTCCAACCATGGGACCCAAGTACTCAGTTTTTCACGAACAGATTTTGGATTGAAAAATACTTTGTAAATATCTTACCAAGAGTCTATTTCTAAAGACCAAATTGTCCAATTATAGGATATTCTAGTGTATACAGGGTTTACCTGGGAAGATCAGTGAAAATGTCAAATGTATTTGCTCTTTTAAAAAAATTTTTTTAAAAAGGAGCTCTTTCTCTTCTCAGACAAAATGTCCATTGTTATTCTGCAGGTTGGCATGTGTCCGTTTGTTCCCCTGGAACGAGTCCTTAAAGCCTCTCCTCTGTGACACATGGGGCATTAGCTAAAGCATTGCCATTTTTCCAAACTTAAAATGGTGTCTGTGCTGGCTCAAGTGGCCACTTCAGTCACAGTCTCTGAATACTGCCTGTGCTTATTAGAATGTGGTTCTCCATAAACCACCAACTCTGTTCCGTGCCACTGTATTGATGAAACAGGAGTGAGATATAGTGACCACACACTTCTCCAGGGTCTTAGTTTCCTAACAGCAGAGTTTCATGGTATGACATGAAACCCAATCAAATCATGAGTTTTCCTCCAAAGGAACCATCTTTTTTCCTGTCCCAAGAAGCCACTGCCTTGAAACCAATCAAATTGAGTGATGGCATTTTAAAGGAACCGGGATTGCTTTAACTTTAAAATTTCGGGAATTTCATACTTCATGGAACTTGATCTAAAATCAATCAGGCAGACTGGTTTAACAGTGAATTGAAGCAAATGCACTTTCAGGACTGATGGCAAGAAATATCTAAGATGTCATCATATTGAATTGCAAGTTAAACTCAGATATTAATGAGCATATTATATATGTGTGCATAGTTCTGAGTAATTGTAGAAATTTTTGAGTATCATGCATAGCAAAAACATCTTTGACTTTGTAGACTTTGGGAAACATTGTAAGGGAAAAAATGTTCTTCCTTGTAAATATGAAACTTGTGGCATAAAACAACAATAATGAAACAAGAGTGTGTGAACATTTCTACTCTACGCTACTCTACATAGCAAATAGGAATACTTATTCAGAAAATGTCTTGGTTTTATTGGGTTTCAGATTTGATATTTGAGTTATGCATATTGATAAAATACTGATAGTCATGTTTGTATGATTGTGTGTATGCAAAGGGGGAGGAGAAAGATGGAGGGAAGAAGAGGGACAGAGAGAGCACATTAGTAGGGGTTAAATTTAAGGCTTCACTCATCCTGATCAAGTTCTTTATGGTTAAACAACATCTCCATGTTTCTGATGGTAACTCAACCTTAACTGCATTTACTTTATAGACCTAGAGTGCGCATGAAAAGAAAAACACATAGATTCCCGGAAGAAAATAAATAAAATACATAGTATAATTGAACAACATGCTTTAAAGTTTAAACTCTGATGATGACTACTCTCCCAGCAGTTGACATGAGAGTGGAGAATATCAACACACTGTTCAGCAGGACAAGCAAGTGTTTGGGTTATTTAAAAAGCAAAGCCACAAACTTCAAAGACCAGCGAGGACAAGCATGGCGAAGAAACAAGGCACAAGAGAGTTTGAATCATTTGAGATCTAAGAGAAGACTGTAAAATCTTTGGGTTTTATTCAATGTGATAAGGACTGCACTGAAAGATGGCCGCCAGGGAGCGTCATCATTAGCCTCGTGGGTTTGGGGGTTAGAGGATTCTCTTTGCTGTTACATAAATAATTACAGGTGGAAAGGAGGTAGAAAAGATTAAATTTGTTAACATGTAGATTATAAAATTATCTGAAGAGAGTCATGAAATAGACATGAAAACAAAGTACATTATTTGGCATTGTTTTCTGGCAGTAAAATTGCTCATGACTCAGAGCTGAAGACTTAGATGAAGGAAATAATGTCAGGATTCTGACTTCAGTAGTTGAGAGTATTTATTAAGAATAACATGAATGTGAAATTTGAGATTATATTTTTATCACATTACACTTGAAATGTCTGAAAAGGCCCTTAAAAATCAAGGACCCATCATCACCATTCGTTTGAGGGCCAAACCGTCACCACATTCCATAGAGTGAGCCTTACATCCACACTAGTACCAACACCACCCTCCCTCCCCTGAGTCTTCCAGCAGGAAGGTAGGCTGGAGACCCTTAGGATGTGCACCATGTTGTGTTGCCATCTTGTCAACATTGTCAGATGTACATCCAAAGACATACTATTTTTGTAGCTAATCTCTTTACAAACAGCATGCTTGTTTTCAACAGAAATGCCAGTTTTTTCAAAGTTTCTAACATCCTTCTTTTAGGATTGCTTTCAGAGCTAACTGGATTTTAAAAATGATGACAAGTATACTCCTCTAAAGATTAATTAATTTTCAGTAACAGCCAAATTTCCTATGAAATATGTGGTATAATTTGGGATTCAAAACTAGATAAAGGAAGCCGGGTGTGGTGGTGCACGCCTTTAATCCCAGCACTCGGGAGGCAGAGGCAGGCGGATCACTGTGAGTTCGAGGCCAGCCTGGTCTACAAAGTGAGTCCAGGATGGCCAAGGCTACACAGAGAAACCCTGTCTCAAAAAACCAAAAAAAAAAAAAAAAAAAAAAAAAAAAAAAAAAAAAAAAACTAGATAAAGGTTAGAAACAGAGGAGTCAAGGAGTGGTATTTTCCATATAACATTTAACTGGCTCTAAGGACAATTTCAAAGCAAGGGCAGAGGCAGAGCCATAGCACCTTAATAGCAGTTGCAACTACACTTATTGCTTCTGCATCTCTATGTAATAGTCTCATTTATTTCTTACTATCCTTAGATTTGCAGGTCACATTAAAACACTTTGGAAGACAACACTGACTTAAACTGTATGCCACATTTTATGTATTTTAAAGATGTCTCTTCTAAATTTATGTGAATTAGAAAAAGAAAAGTAAGCCATAAGTCTAATGAGTTGAGCACTTTCTGTGTATTATGAGCTGTAATTTGCCTCGAGTTAATCCCGTGTAGAGCAGTCCAGATTGCTATAGTTATAAATCTTTAATATTCACTTTGTTGGAGGAGATGGCCAGCAGTGTGTGAACTTAAAAAGTTGCAGATGTATCTGGATGTTCTGAACTGTGCTAATATTGTTTAGAAGTAACAAACTCTGTTTGCATCTCCCGAGCCCGTGGTCTGTGAACAAGCCACTCTCCGTGACTGCAGGTCTCTGTATGGCTGACCTCTGGCAATCGCCACACACTATGGCTAACGTCTTTCTCTGTTACTCAGGGTGATTTTGGAATGCTCCTTAGGTATGTGTATTTATTCTTCATTAGATGGGGCTATCAGAGTAAAATTAATTACTTCTATTGCCTTGAGTGTAGCACAGGGCAAGTCATGAAGAAACACAATGTTTGATAAAAAGGAAGAAATTTAGTTTATTGGGTTTAACAGGCTTACAGTGATTTTATTATCAAATTCCCTGTATTAAAAAGTATTTACTAATTACTACCTCAGTGCAGAAGCTTTCTTTCTCCCATTGAGGATTAATTTCTTAAAGTAGAATATTGATGTGCAATTTTATAGCAGCCTAACAAAGCTGTTATAAGTATAAAATAAGAAACCACATCTAAAAATGTTACCAGAATGTGTGGTTTGTGCCTGTTTCAGTGTACATAGTGTGACACTATTTAGCTTTTATTGTCTCAGGAGATGTTGTGAAGCTACTTGAAATTCTGATGGAAATGGTTTGTCTCCTCAAATCTTTCCTTTATTTTGATGAGGGTTTCATTCCTATCCATTGACTTTGCATTAAAAAAGCCAGTCAACTTATGTGGGCCCCAGAGAAGACTCAAGAGCTTGCTGCTCTTTCATAAACCCCAAACTTGGTTCCCAGCACCAATGTTGCCATGTTTTATAACTATAACCACTGGGGATTAATTGTAAGTGCATATATTGCTGTCCTCGGATAGCTTGGAAGTCAAGGCCACAGAGTGTAACTGAAAATATAAAGAGCTGAGAATCTAGTAAACTGTAAAACTAACAGAGTTAGGGTCTTGGAGCTAGTATTAACAACCACTTATAACTTCCAGCTCTGGGGGGATATGACACTTTCTTCTGGCCTCTACAGAAATGTGCCTCTACCCATGCAGAGTGTGTGAGTGCACCATATGCACACATGTTTAAAATTAAAAATAAATACTTAAAAGAAAAAAGAGCCACTCATTAACAGTGGTAAGTTCCTCCCCTCCCCCCCATCTACACATTATGATCCATATCATAATGATATGATGTATTCCTTTCAGTGGTCAATAAATATTTCAGTGAGCACAAACAGAACTAAATAGCTAGAGCATAAGACGTACATAGCATGCATCTCATTTAATTCAGGTAAAATTCTCCAGAAAACTCTGTTTCACATGTATATGTTTAAAAAAGTGTGTGTGTGTGTGTGTGTGTGTGTGTGTGTGTGTGTGTGTGTGTGAATGTATGTGTTCATTTATCGTGTGTCTGGTACTTATTAAGACAGGTCACACTCAAGCATCCTTCATGCTCTAGTGCCAAGTAACCTTAACCCTTCTCTGCCTGTTAGTGTTTATACACTTTCCTTGATTCCCAGTCCTTTCTCTTTTTATCTATACCCCGTTTTCTGATTTGTTTGTTTGTTCTGTATTACGAGATATCCATTTAAAACTATATACACAAATAAAACTAATCCTTGGTGCTTACAATCTTGAGATCTGGACATGCTGAAGCAGTAATCACATTAATTGTTCAAGTCAGGTTAAAAAAATAACACAAATGCCATGTTCAGTCTACAGAATGTAGGCATCAAATTCCAGGTCTGTTCATAGGTGACGTGCAATACAGGGTTTCATTGGCTAGGGTCTGAAAGAATGTTATACATGAGCCAGGAAAGGCATGATGCATCTAGTAATTACCTTCTTCTGGACAACAGCCAAGGTATCAGTTCAGTGCTAGACTGTCACACAGCAAGAGGCCTTACAGCCAAATTGTAATAAATGTGTGCCCCAGGTGTTTGCAGTGATGCTGCAAGCCAGCTTTTCTGCTTTCTTTATTTGGAACCAGAATCAACATGAGTCAACTTGAAGGGAAGCAATTCTCCTATAAGCATAATTTTATACCTACTCATAGGACTTTATGTAATTATATATAAAAAGACTGTGTCTGAAGAAGCTTAGGAATCGGTTGAGGATATGGAATCCTGTATAAACGCTCAATGACAGGGACCATTCCTACAATTGCCTATCTGAAATTATGCCTCTTCAAGAACGGTTTCTCATTGAGTCTCTAAAACGAATAATGGCTATTCTACTTTATAATCCCTCTTATTTATTATAAAAGATTTGAAGTTATATTTACATTAACATTTAGTGTGTTTTCAAGACTGGCTCTTTATAACAGGCAAAGATATAAAAATATTTTAGAAAAACGGAAGCTCTTATTTTATTTTCCTACGACATTCCTCTAACTACATCTTTGCTAACTTGGTGGGAGAGACCTACCAAGCTGTAGCTTAGTTTAGTGCAGACTGACTATATTCAACAGCAATGCGATATACTACAGAATAACATGAATTTTAAAAGCACACTATTCAAGTAGCAAACTGTCTCTGTCATCTTCTCATTTGGGAAGCTACTAGCCTGCACTCCCGGTATACTCAGATAATCAATTTTATTCCTTCTCAAGTCTCTGATGAGGTTGAAGACAAGATAGTTTAGATTTACAAATAAGCTTAGGTGTTTAGGAGTTAAGATGTTTTTAGGTCTAGATAGATGTTTTAAGTTGATAATGATGAGATATGATAGATATTGATTTACATTCAGAATTTTAGACTCACCAAGATAGAAAAGATGTTTTCTTCAAGGCTGCCAAATACAAATAGTCAAAACACTAAGAATGTAACATTTATATAATTCCTGATTGTGTCATGGTTCTTCTTGCTATATGTAGTTTTTTGTACATATGTGTAATAACATAAATGTTTATGTACAAAATAAAAAATATTTAATAAAAATTAAATTTAATTTAAAAATTAAACAAATAAGTAAAAAGCTTATAAACAAAACATGTTACAGAGTGAAAATATAAGTGTGCCTTTTGCTTTGTCAGCCTCTGTCACTGTATGAGAAACTGCATCTTCCAGGAAGTCAGCCATTCTTACTAAGTATGAAGACATAAATGTTTTTTGAGGTTTGTAGCTTTGTATATGTTATTAGAAGTTAAGATGAAGCAACGGTTTGTGCAGAGTTTAGAACACCAGAAAACCAACCATCCATGTAACAGAGTACTTTGAGCATGCAAATTCATAAATATAATGTACAAGCAAGAAATAGAGTTTGTAACAATAGCAACAGGAACTGAGCAAGAAGAACAAAATCCCATGATGTTGTCCCTTAAGGAGAACTGCCCCCCTAGCCAGTAAGCCTTGACTTTATTTTACTTACTGTTGTGATTATTCTCATCTTATAATCTTTGGAAAACTAAACATCTAATTTTAAGCTTGTAAAACTTAAATACAAAGAAAATGTTTGAATTGTCCATACCCCAGAGAGTCTGTGAAAAGATGTTGAAAAGGATTTGTTCTTCAAATAAAATATGGAAATAGTTTCTTTATTTACAAGGCTCATCTTTACACTAGTAAATAACCTGTTCTCACTAATAACATAAATATATTACTTCAAATGTTAATATTCCTTATCATGATTTTATAGCTACAGAAATAAAAAGGTAATTGCAATTAAAAAGTATTTTAAACTTGCTGTTATGAGTTTCTCAGCTAAATGCTTCTATTTGTTTTCTCATTGTACAAACCTGACTTCTAACTGCAAAATACATACTTGACTCTTAGGATTAAAAGTGCCTTAGTTGCTTCCATTCACTCACTGTCTGTAACATTCAGTCTCAGAATGAAATCCAGAGTCCATGGTGAATTATTAATGCATAGACAATTGTTATCTTATTGAGCGTTGTATGTCCAGTATATTAATTGCATATGAAATACTCAGTTCATATAATTTTAAACAAAAAGACTAAATTTCTTGTAGAAGCGAAGTAAAATTTCATCAATATTGCTGAGTTAGTTAGACAACTTGGATCATAAGACCTAGGATAACTTTTCTCACTGATAATAAAAATCATTACTATACTAGATCATAATGTTTGAATCCAGATAGATGGGATAATATAGGTCTAGTAAATACCCTAGTATACAAAGTGGGGAGTCTGAGTAAATCACATTTCATTTTAAGTAAGATGGGGGAGGGGAAGAGAGAGGACGAGGGAGGGAAGGAGGGAGAGAAAGGGGGAGAGAGAGAGAAAGAGGAGAGGAGAGGAGAGATGAGATTTCATCAGTGTACCCCTCAACATGTGTGTTGAGGTCCATGTGCTAGGTGGTGCCTTCCTCAGTAACTCTTTGCCTCTTCTGGGGGCTGACCTGGAGCGTGGTGTTTCAGAGAGACTGACCATCCGACAGTGAATCCTCTTGGCTCTGTCTCCAGCACGAGGATTGCAGGCATGTGCCATCATTCTGAGATTTTTTTCCCCATGGGTTCTGAGTATCAGAGCTTAACTTCCCATGTTTGTCTCACGAGAACCTGACCAAGTCATATCTGCGACCCAAAAAATGTTACTTCTAATACATCTCTTCAATTTAGCTTCCCGTGTCGGCACACTTTAATTAATGGAGAGCACTTCGAGATGATGTGCCTACATATGTTACTTAGCCCAGCATCTCCCAGATACAGTACAAGAAATTCGGAAATCTCTAGTAAATGTTGCTGGAAGGGATAAAGTGAATTTAACAGTACGAAAATACTGGCCTTAAAGTTTTCACTTCAATTTAAGATCTGCCCCTTTAACAAAACATTTCTAAATGAAACAATAGTATTGATTTTTTTTTTTAAGTTGATACTTTTGCTTTTCAGGAAGTACAAATAATTCTAATTTTGAAGAAAGTTGATAACAGAGAAATGCCTTCTAGGACTGAATAAAAAGAAAAAATAGAAAATCCTGTAAGTGCAGGAAAATAAGGAGATTAAAGGAGCACATTTCAGTGTCTCCATTTACTGCAGCTGTTGTCTGATGATGATGGCCTGGCAGCACTGGGAGTTCTTTCTTTCTTATTCAGTCTTTGAAAGAAGCCAGCTAGCCTTCACACTTCTGAGAAAAATGGCAATATATATATATATATATATATATATATATATATATATATACATATATATATAATGAAAGATATATTTTAATGAAACTGTCCTTGTTTCTTACAAGCTTTTTGTAATTAATTCATTATAAGAGAAAATAAAAAAGAATGGCTGGCAGTACACTGTACAGATTGTCATTCATTATAAGCAAAAGTAAAGTTCTACTTGCTCCAAAAAATAAATAATCTCTGCTTAATCAAATGGTATATTACCATATTGTATTGGATTTTTAATCGTCCTGTAACTAATATGTGTGGCTTTACATTATTTTTATATTTTAAACACATATTCAGCTCACATCCCGACTGTTATCCCCTCCCTCCCTTTCACCCCTTTCCCTCCCCTAGACCTGTGACAGAAGGGACCTCCTCCCCACCATGTGATCCCAGCCTATCAGGTCTCATCCCGGTGGCCTGATTCCCCTTCCTCTGTGTGCCACCAGGCCTCCCCACCAAGGAGAAGTGGTTAAATAGGGGGCACCAGAGTTCATGTCAGAGTCAGTCCTCGCTCTCCTCGAGCCATGGAGAATGCGGCGTCCGTTGGCTAGATCTCAATAGTAAAGCATGTATTAAACCTCTCAAGCAGAATGTTTTAATTATTAAAACATCAATTAGAATGTTCAACAATGCATGAAGATTAGTATGTTTAATTTTATAGGGCTCTTTTTAAAGCCCTGAAGCTTCCTCAAAACAGCTAAGTAAGTTGTTTTACCCCTATGGGAGAAATAAATGGAAGTTTTTACTCAGAGATAATTTGTCCTGGTAGTATCATAGGGAATCTCAAATTTCTGTGATTAAGTAAAATATTAATAATAATAATTGATAATAAAGTACATACCAACCTTTCACCAAATTCAGGAGTTTAAAGAAAAATCAAGGAACTCTCAGATTAATGTCATAACCACATTTATTCATTGCCTACTACATGCACACCTACAAACACAACCCCTTTTTATAACATCAGTGATAATGTATTCAGTATATTCTCAAACTTTCCGTCTCTGCACACACGTTTAACACTCTTTATGTCTAACACAGCTGGGGCTAAACCAAGCCTCCATGTTGTTATTTGCCTTTAGAGAAATGTGGTTTTTAAATATCATTGAAAACCCATTTTTGATCAAATTTTATTAGATGCCTTAGAGAAACATGGAGCAAGACCTAAAGACATAAAGCATGGGAGAAATATTACACTTTGGAGGGAAAAGGTGAGATCTGATACAGGCATGAATTTTGAGAAAACAAATCAATTAAAAAAATTAATGACAGGAAAAAAACACAAGATTTTAAAGTAAGATTTAAAGCCAACTGGGCATGCGTTTGCTAATATTCAAAGTCTTTTGTCTTCTAACTTCTTAAATGTCCAAGTGGGTAGCAAGACATTTTCACTGTAGGACTGAACTGACTGAGGCCTTTACAACCAACAAATAAGCATTTATTATTTTAAGGGCTCTTCACGGTATTAATTCTTATTATATGTGGATGCAATTGTTTTTCCTTTCAGCAGCCCACACATGCACACTGAGATGTTGTTCGTCTGTACCTCTCTGGAGAGCTTTCACTCTGCCTTGGTTATTTAAGCTTCTGCTATTGACTGTTAAGCTTTCTGAAAACACCTACTTATGATTAACATGGGCCTTTGCCAACCATGATCACCTAAGGATTTCTGTCATTGTGGAATGACTATTTTTTTTTAATTTAACTTGTTTTCTAACTTATGCAGAAAAATTTGTAAAACTCATGCTTATCTATGGGGTACAATGTGATATTTCAATGCATGCAAACATTCTTAATTCATCTAGGTAGAGTTTCCAACATGATGCATTTTTACAGTGTTTTTTTGGCTCCCCTGGCCATGCCTAGAAAACAAAGTTCCTAGGATACCTAAGACTTTCCTTGAATGTGGAAGGTGCTCAGTAATAAAACACAATGATTAAAAAATAGTAATAAAGACAGTGATTTAAGACAATTTGAAATACATACATTAAGTAGTAAATTTATTGACAGGGCCATAAAAAATGCTGATGATGAAACATATAGTTTCTTGTATTGGGTGGTGCTTTGCAAACTCCTCCTCTGGAAGCAGACTCTTTCTTAATTTTCAGATGTTCACTTTTAGAAGAAGGAGCTCCGTTGTGTCATGTTACACAGGTCTTGAAGAAGGTAGAAGATTGTGAGTATAGCAGAGTGAGGGCAATTCTGGAGCTATGGAGAATTTTGACCCGGAGTGTAGCAGGAGCAAAGCAGAAGAGTGTTTGGGGATTTTAAGTGAGAATAAAAATAAATGAAAATGTTGATAGATCTGGGCCTGGTAGCACAGATGTGTTGCTAGGTACTTGGGAGAGAAAGATGAGAAGATCCCAAGTTGCAGGCCTGTTTGTACTGGCAAATCTTGTTAAAGAGCTACACTCAGTCTCAGATGTTTTGTTTTGTTTTGTTTTGGTTGGTTGGGGTTTTTTTTCTTTTTTTCTTTTTTGTTTTTGTTTTTGTCTTTTTGCACATTCACAATATGACAGAATTTTATGTAAAAGGCTAATGGTTTGAATACCATTGCTCGGAAAGCTCTGGTGGGTATAAAAGTAGTGTTATCTGAGGTTGTACACATATCTAAGAGCTAAAGCCTAGCTCACAGGACGAGTTCATCCTTGGTCAGGAGGGAAGCTACCAGCACATGTTGCAGGAATGGGGGCATTTGGGCCATATTCCCACTCCCTGAGGAACACTGAAGTAGGACTCTGACTTTGCAGATAGCCCCAAATCACAAAACTATAAAAAATGTTTAATTTTTAAAATTGTAGAGAGTTTTGAATTAGAGTCGGTGAAGTAAGCATTGTTTATAGAAAAGGGATACTAGTCACGTCTAAGTTGACGATTGAAAAGTAGATTTGTGAAGGGATAAAGCTCAAATCCTTGAGTGAACCCAGATTACAAATTAGCAGCTTCCGAAATGAAAAAAAAAAAAAAATGACTGAGACAGTTTACAGCCTGAACAGTCACCCAACACTCTCTATAATGTTGGAGCATCATCTTCAGCCTTCTGGCCCAATATATCTGACAGACATATTTGTGAGGCAGGAGATGTTGAGGACTTGTTTACCCTGTCTTGGCAGAGTTTGGCTATTGATTGTACCTGTATCTAAACTTGCCCATTTTGGGGCAGAATTCTGTCTGTGGCAGAAACGAGGATATTTTGCCTGGTGGCTGCTTTGCCACATTTAAAGCCAACTCCATAAGGAGGTTCTTTGATGCTCATCATCTTCTTTGAGGCAGGCTGGGTGTTGCCAGGAGTCAACTTGTGACGTTGGCAAAGAAACTTTAGAATAATAAAAACATCCTTAAATGCCATGTTCTGTGGGTCTCTGAGGCAGTTTGAAGACCATATAGTTTAGTCTTTCAATTAAGCTTAGTAGGTTGGGGTTAAGATGTTTTTAGATCAAGATAGATGTTTTAAGTTAATAGAGATGAGATATGATCGATATTAATCTCTATTCAAAAATTTAGACCCAACAAGATAGGAAAGATGTTTACTTCAAGTTTGCTAAATACAAATAGCCAAATCACTATGAATATAACATTTATATAATTCCTGATTATCTCATGGTTTTTCCTGCTGTATGTAGTTTATTTTACTGATGTGTAATAATTTAAATGTATATGCTAAAAAAGAAACATAATAAAAAATTAAATTAAATTAAAAAATCAAAGAAAAAAAAAAGAGAAAGAAACTGTAATTCAGCGAGGCATTGTAGCTGTACCTGTAATCCCAGCATCCCAGAGACAGAGGCAAGAGGATGGACCACCCGTTGGAGGCCTGGTCTGCATAGTGAGTTCCAGGCAAACCAGGGCTACATAGTGAGACCTTGCTTCAAAACTCAATAGAACGGATCTGTCACAAGAATGTAAAAGTCATCAAATAAAAAATAGAATATTTTGAGTTTAAAAAAAAGTAGATTTGTGGTTCAAGGATGACTTGAATTCATCATCTCTATATTTTGTTTAGTTTCTGCAGTTATATTGACACCATATGAATGTGTCCCTCCCTTTGCTATCAGTGTTCAATCAGAAGCTAACATTCCCCAAGAAAAATGAAGTACCAGTAGGTTTTAAATATATAAAGAGATTTAGTTTTAATTCTCCAAGCAAAATTACACACTGGTGAGATCTAGTTTTCCAAGTGTTGACATCCCCAGACTTTTCAGGTAGCCAGCAACACTGGCATGTCCTTTCTCCTTGAGTTAAACTACAAATGGTGTCATTATTTTCACATCTAATAAAATTGCAATTAAACGGGTACCACATTGAAAGTGTTGGCAACCCATAGATGGAGCATAAACAGTGAGTCTATTACGTATTGACAATAACTAATATAAGTGTCTAAATAACATATAGCACTGTATAATAGAGGGACAATCATATTTTTGGAAAGCAATTATGATTTTATTATAAAATGGATTGACCCAAGTTTTGATCCTAAACCTATGAATTTACAGCTGAGAAATTCACTCACTAATGTACATTTCAAAGTATCTAAATTCAGTTCTTCCCATTATGTGGCTCATTCAGGGGGGAAATAGAAAGAAACTTGGCTCATAGTGTGGCATTAATGCCCAATATACAGCTGCTATAAAATTAACTGACTATTCCTCATAAGTGGTGTCTAGAATTAAATGATTTAATGAATCCCATCCTTTAGAACAATTGAAACCAAGATGGCAGGGAAAAAATAGAGAAGACCATGAAATAAAAAAACGAAGCAACTGCTATTAATAAAAAATACAGCCATCGTATTGAAGACATTGTATGCAATCTCCATTCTAATTTCCTCATCTCTAGATTATGTCCAAGCTTTGCAACAGTATTATCTGCTCTCAAGAAAATTTAGCTTTCATTCAAATGTAAAGTAAGAATGCTCTAGAAATGCCCTATAGGTTTCATATGTAGGTTATAGGGACCCATGTGCACTGTCAGCTAGTTCAAATAATTGAATGCCCTGTTTTTCTTAGGTAGTTGTGGAAGCCTATTTCATTAAGGAAAGCCTCTAAGTAATGCTCCTTTTGTTCAAAATATTTTAATTAATTCTCTGACAATTTCATACATGAAGTCCCACTTCTACACTTTTGTGTGCATGTAACCCATTGAGCTTAATTATGGTTGCTTGTTTGGGCACGTGTGCGTTTTTATTTCACTAAATAACAAGTAGAATGTATGAGTGGCTACATAACAGATTCAAACTGGCCTCTTCTCTCAATAGCCAGTAGTCTCTCAGAGAGAGGGGGGCACAACGAGCCAATGGGCCATCCAGGATAGAATGTTTGCGGTCTCAATTTTGTGCAAGTACCCATGGCTACTATCAGTTCACGAATGCAGCAGCCAGGACATATTCAGACAACAGCATTTCAGAGCACACCTTCCACCCTTTGGCTCTTACATTGTTTCCAGCTCCTGTTTTCTCATGGACTCCGAACATCAGAAGTGGTAACTTAGGGCTGAGCACTTGACAGTCACTTACTCTCAGCACTTTTATGAGTGGTGAGTCATGAATCAGCCACAGCTCATTGAATACAGCTGCTTCTCTAGCCAAGCCTGAGAGTGTACCTTATCTGAAGATGTAAGAAACTTCTTTGAGTCATGCTATATATGTGAGGAAAAAATTATTTTACTTCTAGGAAACTGAATAGAAAGTTTTTTAAAAGACTCAAAAGGTAATGCTTCAGAAAAATAGATAAACTTTTTGAACTGTGAAATCTAATTGAAAAATGCATGAGAATAGCTTTCTTATGAGAAGGTTAAAAAAACTGTGGATGTGTCAGACAAATATAAGAATACAAGAACCTTGAAAAGTTTTTATTCTTTCATGATATAGGTTTTATAGCTTACTGTCATTGGTCATCATAAATCCTCAGTATTTTAGTCTATCGCTGCAAATTGAATACTGGTGTTAACATTATTTATTATTATTATTGTTACTTCTATTATTATTATTAATTATCGTTACTTTGTGTATGTGTTGTGTGCATATGTGTGATATCAGTCAAGGGGAGAAATGAACAAACATTCTCTGAGACAGGGAACTGACAAAGAGACCTTGTCAAGGATGCCACCAGTGTCCCACTGGTGACCCGGTGACTTTATTTGAGTTACTTTGCTTGTGTGGCTGAAGGTTTACTTCCTGGAGCAAGAATGACTCACAGCAGCTGCATTGCCAAAGCTTACCCCAGGATGAGTGACAGCTCATAAAAGCTAGAACCCTGGAGCTCACAGGACAACCTTCCAGATGTTTAGCTAGTCAGAGACTATGCCCTCCAGGCAGCTTGCCTGAACTCAAGTCCTTGTTTTAGAGTATAAAACAGCACAAACTAGGCATACTGTTTTCCTTTCACAGGTTCTCAAATACCTAAATATGTAAGTACATATTTAAAATCATACTGTCTCTAACTTTATACAAGTAGTTTAAAATGTCTACTTTGGGGACCAGTGAGATGTCTCAGCAGATAATGACGCTTGTTGCTTAATCCTTGCTACAGGAGTTTGCCTGTGGGAAGCTACCAAAAAGTGGGAAGAGGGACTCAGTTCCGTAAGGTTGTCATGTGAACTTCACACATGCACACTGGAACACACACCTACACTGATAATGTATATACACAGTTGTACAGCAATTTCCTCAGAGATAAAAATAAAATTTTCCATCTTTGAGAGAATCAAGAAAGACAATAGAAGTTATAAAGGACACTCCCTTAAATCCCAGGGAGTAAACAACTTAGAAACCACAAAAAGTCCCTGAAACTGACCAGATGCATTCAGCCTCCTTAAGATTATATAAGTACTTATTTTCAGCAACTCTGCTTTGCTTCTAACAGTTATTGCTTTAAAGTTAAGATCACCATTGATAATGTGTGAACCACATTAATATTTAATCATTTATTTTTTTGTACTTTCTATTTTATTACTACATGAATAAATAAATTTTTTCTGGTCTACTTTTGTTTCTATGTAAGAAACTAAACTGTAAGAACAACTCAGTGTTCTATATACACAATAAATATGCACGATATAATAAAAAGCACAAGAAAATATCTGTTTTGAAACCACACTATCATGCATACTACAATGTAGAATATACCAAGAATACCATAGCTGTTTAAAGAGTATTGAATAAACATTTGAGTTGTTCCAAGGATTCGTAAAAAGGCTAAGCATAACGGTTCATATTAGTATACAACAATTCTGGTGAAAGTATGTTTTTAAAGTCACTAAAACTAGCTTCTAATACCCAAAAATAGCTCCTGTGATTAGTGAATTTTGTGGTATAAGTGCCATAATCAACAATATTTAATCTTCCTTTTGGTAACAAATGTGTAAATTAGTTCACTAATTGCACCAATCTCATCTACAAAGTTTGAATTTGATGATGACTGGATGTGACACCAATCTACGCGTATAGCAGAGTATCATTAGGAATCATTTCCTTGATTTTTTTCTCTGCCACCCATGTTTGTTTCTACCCTAGGTCTCTAGACTATCCAGTCTCTGGCTCCTGGCCACTCAGGCAGTGTTAGGCATGGGCCCCCTCTCATGGCATGGACCTCCAGTTTTGCACCACCACTGCGTCATCACATGTTGAAGGCACTACAGATTGTAGGCTGAGGGTTCTGTGGCTGAGTCGGTGTTTGGGTTTTCCTATCCCCCGTAGGATGCCTTTTTGTACCAATGAGACTGGAACACAGGGTTGAAGGATTGAAACCAGCACCTGCTCAACCTCTCTACATTCAGTGAGCAGTGTGGGTGCTGTCTCAGTAATTGGACCTGGTTGTCAGTTTTCAGTGTTGCCTTCTACCCTAATATCAGGGTAGACCTCCAGGGGACCTCCTCAGCCAAACACACAACCAACTATAACCCAGTCCCACAACTGAAAGCCTTGCATGGATACAAATGGGTAGCTCAGGCTTGATAGGCTTCCTCAGGCAGCAGGTGAGAGTGGAGGCAAAGACTCAGACATTATGCAGGAAAAAAAATGTCTAAATTGGAGGTGTCTATGGAATCCCTCCTCTCAGAGATGGGAAACCCCATGGAAGAGGGGGAGAAAGACAATAGGAGTGAGAGAGGATGGAGGACAGTGGAAGGACATGGTAGGCAGGGCTCACTTTGTCTCACAGACTGAAATGACAAGCCTGAGGTCAGCATGGTCTGCACCACTATGGGGCCTGCATGGCTCTGCTCCTGGTCCTCAGTGTGTGTTATGGTTATTAACTGGGTGAGTTTTGTGGGAGTGGGCGTGTCTTTGCCTCTTTTGCCTAATCTTGAGACTCTGTTTCACCTGTTGGGTTGCCTTGTCCAGGCTTGCCTTGTCTTCCTGTATCTTGTTTTGTCCTGTTTGGCTGTTATCTCCTGAAGGCCTGCTCTTTCGGAAGAGGAAACAAGGGGGAGTGGTCCCTGGGCAGGGGAACGAGAAGGAGAGGAGGAATGGGGAAACTGTGTTTGGGGTGTATTGTAAGAAAGAAGAATCTATTTTCAGTTTTAAAACGACAGCGAAAAGAAAATTTGAATTTATTTGAAAAGTAATGTTAGAGCATCCTCCTGCCTTGCATATTAAGTCTCAATTGCATTCCACACAGAAATGTAAATAGTTGTAGGACCTGGGCAAATTGTTGTCTTTCCTTTTGTAAGATTCTCTTTCTATTTTCAAGAGATAGATGCTAGCTTTTACTCTACACAGATCGCGATATTGTTTGGGAAGTTCGAGTGGGGCTGACATTAAACATGGCTTGAAGTATACTTTGTGCTAATGAAAGAGATCACTATAAAGAAAATCCTGGGCTGTCTCACAGCTGATTTCACATGATCTCTCCCCTCTTCTCTGGTCTCGTGTTATGCTCTATACAGTCTTAGTATCTTTGAATTTGTCAGATACTTTATCTACAGTTGGTCAACACACTTCCATTTGTAGCCACGGCAGTTTCTGCCAACACCACAAAGCTATTATATTCCAATAAGGCTTCAGGTGAGCACTTTGTACAAGAGAATCCTAGATGGAACTGGAGATTGAATTCACCATTTCCACAAACACATAACTATAGTCATTTGTACTTGTCATGGGAAAAATGAATAGAAAGGCAGATCCCAACAAAGAACTACAGGCAACAAACATTGCTAAGAGTGGGAAAAACAGTCTCCCCAGGGATGAGTCCAGTAATTAGATACCCAATGCAGTCTTCAGCCCTGAAATCACATACAGACTCTTAACAGTAAATGGACTGGGTAGTTTGTATTGACATATTGTTTATTTGCCAATGGCCTTCCAGAAGTCAGATTTTTTAGCTAACTAACCACCGATTCTATTGAATTAAAGTGATCTGTCTAGTTCTTAGCCTACTTTCAAATTGGAATATGTGGCGAAGATTCAAATACTTTAATCAAGATTTTCATGGAAGAATTATTCATCATATTTTTAAGGTATAGTTATTTATATCTAAATTATATAATTATAAAATGCATATAAAGACACATTATATAATATTAAGACAATTAATTAAAAGTAGATGAGAAAATAATAGATTCAAAAAATAAAATAAATTTGCCATCAATTTTGTTCACATAAACCAAGAGTAAGACATCTGCTAACCTAGATATGAATAAGTAACTAAAGAAAAACATATGATAATTGTCCAAGCTGGTTCCATTAAATACTGTCTATGGGGAAATGGAACATCATTTTTAATGTTAAAATATGTTAGAAATGTTTAATCTGTTGTGAGTTAAGGACAATGAACATAAAACTAAATGTCCAAAATTCAAACAATTTTTCATGGAGTCCCAGAGCCCTAGAGAATACTGAATAATGAATGGACAAAATGGTATGGACACTGCACATTTGAGAAGATGCTCCAGAGTCCTAAGAGCAAGGGAATTTATATATTACCATATACTGAAGCAAGGTGATTGAGAAGTTGCCAAGGCAACTGTAAATGTCCTTACAGGAAATCTCTGATGAAACTTCATTTTAAACTTTAGCTATCATTTATTTACATATTCGCTTATCCACTCATTCACTCAAGCAACCTAACAGAGAAATAGGGGTTTTTAGACTCTGGATGTAGGCAGTGAGAATATAAAATGTAGAGAATGCTTGAAGGAAGCTAGTATTCTAATGATTGCTTCACCATCTAAATCAAAAATTGAGAGAAGATTCAATGTGTAATTGAACGGACCAAGAATGCTATTTCCCCTGGCACATTTCAGTCATAAATAAAAATTTAATGAATTCAGAACTAGCTTTGTCTCTGGGGGCAAACATTCTTTCCCCAGTGTTCCAGGAATTCTACCAGCTGTACAAGGGATGTATTCCTTAAGTTAAGAGTCTAGCACAGCCACCACGTTAAGTGTTCTCATTTATGTGTATTCCCCCCAGGAGGCTTCCATCAGTAAACACATATTTACCATATTCTCTGTACCATTGCCTCCTGTAGCTTTTCTGAATTAATTCAATAAATTTTTATTGTGTTCCTGCTTTGTGTCAGGCACTGTTACTGTGTGCCAATGAAGTCACAGTGAAAAAAGTAAATGCGTGGAATGCAGGGACTTGCATTCTCTCAAGGGATAAAAATGAAAAAGAAAGAAAGAAAGAAAGAAAGAAAGAAAGAAAGAAAGAAAGAAAGAAAGAAAGAAAGAAAAATACTGTGGATTCTACAGGATGTGTGTGTAATTGATACAGTGGCCTTGTGGAAGAACTCTCTGCTAAGGTGTCATTTCCAAAATGTCTTTAAAAACTTTTCTTTTTTTAGATGTCCAAACCAGTAAGAAAAGTAAAAAATAAGTTGGGTTGACCTATGGCAGGAAAATGTCTCTACATGCATGGGCAAAAAGACACAGGAGGTTGGGCCAAAGGCAACAAGACCAAGTTGAACTGAGAATGAGACAGTGGACAAAACAGAAATGACACAGATCCTGCCACCACAGGCAAAACATTTGCTTCTCCTATGAGTGAGGTGGGAATGAACTGACCACATATGTTAAGTGAATTGCCTGCCTGTTGAATTATGCAGAGAGTGCTCACTTTGGCAGCACATGACATATCATGAAATTGGAATGGTACAGAGATTTTCCTGCCTCTCCTCCCCAAAAAAGAATGATAAGAGGTTGTCAGAGGTGGAGATAAGGCTGCAAGTTAGTTACATGGAAGGCTGTTACCATCTTCAAAGGGCTGTGTCGGTGATGTAGGGCCTGTCATTTGGGATATTAGATATGAACGTTTGGAAGGTGTTGGATGGGCAGTGGTATGCATAGAAGGGTGAGGATTGGGTAATTATTTCAAAGATTCAACTTTGAGTAGCAGGAATAATGGAGTGTATTTGAGCTTTTAAATGGAAATGTGAATTATGTCAGACCAGAGACAAAAGTTCAGAGATGTTCTGGTTGAAATTACAAACCTATGAACCTATAGACTAGAGCTATAAAGACCAGGGGACTGAATGTACCAGAAGTTTCCATTTGTGATGTTTAGGGGAGCTAAATAAGATAAGCCCACCATCTTGGGATATCTCTCTTTAAGGGTAAAATCTCAAAAGAGGTAAACCAAGCATTTGCATGGGTCATCCCTCAATGATGTATAGATAAATAATTAGCAACTCACTTTTGTAGTGATGTGTCAAGCCCAGACAATACTGATCCTGTTTAAAGAGATAGCTGCTCTTTGATAAGCCCAAATTTATTAACATTTGCAATGACCAAGGCACTGCTATGTTCTAAAAAAGTAATATAGCACAAAGGGAAATATAGTGCAGTCAGTGAAGAGTCCAACTTGATGCTGCATTTCTCTTACGTGTAAAAACATCTACTTTTTGAGTTTTTAAAAAGTATACTATCTATCCCCCACTATCCCAAATTTTATGTCCATCCTTCACATGCTCTGGCTGTGATTTGACTAAATCCACCTCAATGGTAGAGAAATTATTAGACCAAAGAGTTACAGATTCTATTTTGTTTCCTAACAACTTGCTGCTAATGTTTTTATAAATAGAAAACAACCATAAAACACAAAAGCACCCAGCAGCTCACGAGAAGGGTCAACAGCTATGAGTGCCCTCTGCTCTTGCAGAGGACCCAGGCCAGTTCCCAGCACCCATGCCAAGGAGCTGACGCTGGTTCTCGAGCTCCAGCACTCACGGAAACACACATAACTTAAAACAGGAATTATTAACTTGATTGCTTATATCTTTAGGTAATTCTCCACCTGTCCGACCAATGAGGAAATGGTGTTATCTATGCTCAGCAGCTACTGAGCCAGTTTCCTCTCATGGTGCATTTTCCTAGGAGTTCTAAAACATCTAAGTAAAAAGTTTTCCATTTTGAACTGCTGTTGTGTTAATATGAAAATTATTCTTGCCAGAAGCGTTCTACTATAATCTTTTAAGGAAGAAATTAAAATTAGGTATCTGTGCCTGTTAATGTTGTAAGCAGAGTGTTAAATGCATTTGCTAACGAAATCTGTAAATTAGAAAATCTTTGCTTTAGTGATCACATCAGCCTTGAGGAGCTGCAGTTTAAAAGAGATTAAATGTTTTTCTAACAACTGCTCCCAAAGCTGTTGATAGCAAAGGAAATGAACACCTAGTATATTGAGAAATGTTGCAGATTCTGTCAAGGGAACATTTTGATCTTTTTCACTCAGGTAACATTATGTCACACGTAGGTTTCTCACAAAATAACACTTTTTGTGGATTTAAGTGCTCATTATGCATTCAATATTTATGCAAATATTCTTGAGATGACAGGGTATTTATCCGGGACTAAGACATGAGTATAATGTATGAAGTAGTCCAGCCCTTAGTCATGGGGCTACAGTTTAAGTGCTACTGATTTTTAAAATCAAAACGGAAGTTATTGAAGCTCATTACTTTGCAAATCTTAAAAGAATGCACATGTGCAAGCCCCCATTAAAAATGCAAGGCTTTATGCGAGCATTTTTCACTTTGCAGAGCGATACAAAGAGAAATCAACATTAGAAGCTTTCCTCTGGCAAGAAATAAAATTGTATATTCTACTTGCTGCAGTGCTTTCTAAAATGGCTCATTTTACTATTTTATGAAGTTAGCATTCTAGATTAATATATTCTGGACTGTATATTCCAGTGCATAGATTGTCTTTTATATATAAAACTAAACTGATTCTATGTATGATCCTATCAATTGATAATAAGAGTGTCAAGTATACATAATTCTTTGTTCTCTACTTAAGCTAAAATAAGCGTTGTAGATGTTTCATTATATAAATGTATCTACTACATTTTGATAAATTCCAAGGATTAACATAGGAAGTTAGAATGATAGATGTTCTATGTAGTGAGTATTGTCCTTATTTATTTATGTATTCATGGTGTTGTGGCCTCATGAAGTGAAATCATTCAATATATTGTCTGAATTCATGAAGTCAGTGTTCCCGGCCAGATTTCAAGTTCTTGTCTTTATTCTAACCTAGACCTCAATTCCCTTACAGGATAAGTGGATTTCTATATATTTTGTAACCTACCCAGGACATAACGTGATTTCTATATGATTAGAAAATAGCAATTCCAGTAGATTGTATTCATACCATAGCTTATGGAATTAAAGCCTCTCAAATTTCTATTTCTTAAAAAAAAATAAGATGATACAGAGTATCTCATAATTTTGCAATTTCCGATCATTATGCCTCCAGGAAATTAGAATTTTGTCTTGTGTTTGTATGTACCTTGTACCTAAGCTGAAAGGAGTTAAAGAAAGCGAATTTTGAAAGACAGACGACACCTGTAAGTCACTGACTTCTCTGTGTAGGTGAAAATGCAGCATTCAGACCGAGAGACCAAGTAAGTCAGCCTCCCCTCCGTGTGTGTGTGTGTGTGTGTGTGTGTGTGTGTGTGTGTGTGTGCCTGTCTGTCTGTCTGTCTGTTTGTCTCTAGCTGAAACCATCCTGAATATACCTCTTAATGCTGATACTGAGTGATTTTTCTTTCTCACTTTCACAAAGAGATGTCAATAAACATAGACAACTCACACTTCTGTCACTATGACTTTTATTGTTACAAAATAAAGTACTTATCCACCGGGAATATGTTCTAAGATCCCCAGTATTTGCTGAAACCATAATATGAATAAAGATATGTTTCCCCTACACCTAAATATCAGTGGTGAAGTTCAATTTATAACTTAGTTCCAGAAAGAGATTAAAAGCAATAAGTAGTTAATAAAAACAAATAGGAGCGTATAATGCTCTCTACTCTTATGGACTAGTAGGCATGGTACAGGAAGGCACTGTGCAATTCGACAGAAGGAGAAAGGTAAATACCAACCCAAGTACAAACCCTAGGATGTGCAAAAGAAACCTACATGCAAAATATTCTGATGCAATAGTGTGGCACAAAGCTTGTGGATGTAACCAACCAATATTTGATTTGAGTTAAGGACCACTCCATGAGGTGGAACCCCTACCTAACACTGCTTAGTTGATCAAGAACCCCATACTGGTTAGGCCAGGGTGCTAAGGGAAAAACCAAGTAGCACCATTCTGCTAGGAACATAACAATAAAATTATTCCTAATGACATTCTTTTATGGACATAGATCATCAGAATAGCTGTGTCTGAAGCAGACGGGAACAAACGTGGAGAACCACAGCCAGACAATATGTAGAGAGTAAGAGACGTTGAAACACTCAATCCAGAAGGGAAGCCTCCATCAAATCTCTCCCCTCAGGGCTCAGGGAACTCTTCAAAACAGGAGGCCGAAAGAATGTACGAGACAGAGCGTTGGAGGACACCAAGGAAACAAGGCCCTCTAAATCAGCAGGGTCGGAGCTTGTGTGACTCACAAAGACTAAGGTATCATACACAGTGCCTGCAAAAGACTAAGGTGTCACACAGTGCCTGCATAGATTTGCAGCAGATGGAATCCTAGAGTTAAAAGAAGTGGACACATGTTCCCATCCCTAACCCAGGAGCAATCTCGAGTTAATAGTCACTTTCAAATAAAAACTCAGTTTCCTCTAAGGGAGTCTCACTGTTGGAAACAAACCACTCAAGTGTAGGCACCATGTCCAGCAGTAGATGAGTAGATGGCCTACAGAAAGTGAACTCACCAGCATCTGTGGATGTTCTTTGTCTCATAATGATGGGATATTTTTAACCTTTCAGGTTTGTTGCATATATAGTATGGCTTCTAGTTAGGGAATTTAATGGGATTTGTGTGTATGTGTGTGTGTGTTTGTGTGTGTGTGTGTGTGTGTGTGTGTGTGTGTGTGTGTGTGTGTACACAAGTGTGTCTCTGCATCAATATGTATTTCTTGTGCCTTTTCTTTTGCTCTTTTCCTAGGTTTTTTCATATTCTGATTGGTTTGTTTGTTTAGTTGCTTTATTTTATTATTATTCCTTAGATGCCTGTTTAGTCTCCAACAAAAGACAGAAGGGGTATGGATCCAGATAGGAGAAGAGGTCGGAAGAAACTAGGAAGAGTAGTGAAAGGGGAGACTACAATCAGAATATATTTTATGAAAAATCCATTTTTAATTTTACATAATGAAAAAAACAATAATGCACTACCTGATATGTGAATGCAATGTCTTTCTTTCAAAAATCAAGACAAGCATTAGTACCTGTGCTGTAGTGACCATGGCTAACAAACTATTACCTGAAGACACTAATGTCTTGATAACGGTGATTCACTTATTATCATCAGCAAAATGAAAACAATGCATAAATTAAGCCAGTAATCCTTCACTACTTCACATGGTAATTTTTTTGCAGTTCCCAAACAAAGAACGGGCCATGGAGGAGTCAAGTCTTACTGTACAGAAATGGGCTTATGGGTTGTTCTGCTGCCTCTAGAGGTAGCTTGGAAGACTAGAAAGACTCTGTGTTGGAAGCAATACCTCTCTTCTGTCCATCTTGAAAACACCTTAACTGACAGAAGCATACACTGAACTATGGTGAATGTCCAATTTGGTAGAAGAACAGTTTTAAAAATTGATATAGTTTTAAATTCCAATCAAGCTGCAAGAAAAAATAATTCCTCTGCAGATAGCATAGTGATTACCCATGAGAAGTCACACATGCAAGATCATGAATTATTGTCGCTTCGTATTCAGAGGCGTGTCTGAGTCTTTTAGAGGAAGTAACAATGTAGTAGCTAGAGCTAAAGATATTTGTTTATTTGAAAGGAAATAGCCAAGTAGTCACCATTGATCATTGCACTATTACTACTTAATAGGGATATTTATAGAACAGTGATACTGGTTTATACAAAGGTAGCCTGTAGAGCCCAAAGAAATGGGTCCTCTTAAGGAAGCTGTTTTCAAGAAGATAAAACTGCATTTCCAGCATGGATCACAAGATCAAATATAACCTTACGCTACAATGTGCTCATAGGGAGGGAAACCAAGGGTAAAGCCAGTATCTGATGGGTGATCTTGGAAGAGCAAATACATTTGGGAAAAGATTTATTACTCCTTTGGACAAGAAAGTGTAACCCATGCTGGTCCATTCCAATCCCCATATGTATATATATATGAGAACTATCACACTTATCACTCACTTAGTGATTGTTATTCTTTCTTCAGCAGTAAGGAAACAGAATTTTTAAAAAACACAAGTGTTTTCTCAAAATTATTTGTTCACAGTAAACCTAGGAGTAGAACATGGAGACTTGATTCCATAGACTATGCATGTCCTTAAATATTTTGCTATTTGGAATTCATTACATATTTTGTAAATAATAAAGCCTAGAAATAACCCTTGACCTCATAAAGCATGATTGTGGTGTCGTAGCTCACACATATCCTAAAGGTTATGATAGGAGGGTGACAGGCTTCAGGCCAGCTTGTGCTACATACCAGAACTTTGTAAAATAAAGTTAAAAAGAGGGAGAAGGAAATGGCAATGTTTGCAACATGATCAAATAAACGTTCAATAGTTAAAGAGAACCAGCATCAATGCCTGCTCTTTTCTGAAGGGAAATAGAGAAACAGTGGATCTGGAAAACAGGGGAGGTGGGGAAGAGCCTGGGAGGACTGGAGGGAGTAGAGGCTGTGCTGGGGATGTATTGTGTGAGAGAAGAATCAAGAAAAAGAAACAAAACAGAGAACTAGGATCTTCCTCAACCTCTTTCTTTAGAGATTTGAAGTTGTCACTATAGAAAACTTTCACCTCCTTAGGTTTATTCCAAGATGGTCTATTGGTTGGCGGTCTTGTAAATGAGAGTTGCCCGTGATCTTTTTATCTATCAGTGTGTTTATTGGTGGTGTTTAGAATGGCAACTGGTCTTAGTAATTCGTTTTTCACCCTGTCAATTTGCTGAAATTGTTTATTGTTTGGGGAAGTTTTGTGGGTAGAATTTGTTGAAGTTCTTTTATGTATAATATGATATCTGAAAATAGGTGTAATTTGACTTCTTTTTCTTTTTGTTCCTTCTTTTACTGTATTGCTCTAAGTAGTGCTTTGAGAACTATATTGAAAAGGAGTGGAGGTTATAGACAAATGTCTTGTTTTTGACTTTTTGGTATTGCTTCAAGTGTTTTTCTATCTATTCAGAAAAACCATTGGCTGTAAGTATGTCATATATACTTACAAGGGACTTGGGGGAAGCTGGAGGAAAGAAAGAAGAGAGGCTGAAAGTAGGAAAGGGGAGGAAATGATGCAGTTATATTTTAGTTTAAACTGTATTAAAATAGTAAAAGAAAAAAGAGAGAATTATATATTCCTTAGAGAGTGTACTTAGATTTAAGTTGACTAAAACAGAAAGACTTGAAATCTGAGGCAAGTATTTTAAAGTTATTTAATATAATGAAAATAAATTTCACCTACAACATGGAAGCTATAGTCATGAAAATGTCAAAAGTTCTAAGAACTATAATATCACCATGGCCTTACAGGCATTTATGGGATATATTCATTTTAGACAGTACACTATCGATCTAATCAATAGTATATAAAACTTGGAGCTATAAATCTAGGCTCATATTAAAACCTTAGGCAAGAAACATGTTTCATTTCTTTGAGCTGTAGTTGCTTGAAGAGATTCAACAAACAAATATTTATTGAATAAGCTATTTATGATAATGCCTCCCTACATCCAAACTTTATGTATCGGTCTAAGCAAGAAAACAAGTTGCGACTCCTGAAAAGTCAATATAAGGATTCTACAGTGTTGTTTGACAATCACTGAGATCCTGAAAACAACTAGTCAGCTTGACTTGAATGTCGCAAACTCATACTAATTACCACTGGCATTAAGCTCCCTGTTTATGAGCACAGAACACTGGCAACTATACTTGTGACCTCCACAACTTGTCTGCCCAGTGCTGCTTACCCCAGCCTGTTGAAGACATCTTGGTTAGCTCTTCAGGCTCTCTATTTGGCCCATGCATTACACCACATTTTCCACCTGAGGCATAGTGAAAAGCCCAAGGTACCCCTTGTGTTTTCTCTTGTCTCTTGCTCCTCTGCTCTCTACTTTGGAACCAAGCAAAAATTTACAATTACAGAAGTGGATACCCATTAAGCTAAATGCTGAAATAGCCTCTCGCCGGATGTAAAGTGAGGTTCAAAGTGAGGAGGGTAATCCACTTCTCCCCTCCCTATGCTGTCCTCACCTTGAGCTGCTCCCCTATATTGCACTCTATATGTTGTCAACCTGGAATCAACTCAGTCCTGCCTCCTAAGTCTTAATCACATCATGTCACTTCCTTGGTCTGCGACATCTTTGCCTCTTCCTTAGCATGAGTCCTGCTGATGCTCCAAATGTCGCTGCTGACTTGATTTCTCCCCAAACCCTACTGGCAGTCCCTTACTTCAGGCTAATCCTGTTCTCAATTCCTGTTGTTTCTCCGTTCCTTTTATTATCCTCTGTAAACACACATGACATCATATTTCTTGTTCGATGAGATTTTCTTCTCTTTCATTCTGTTTTTGTCCTTTAAAGTTTTCGTACATGTACAGTGTATCTTGATCAACCCACCTAACAGTCTCCCAATTTCTGATTCCTTTTAGGCTACCCCACCATATCTCCTTCTCCAACATTATGATGTAGATAGATAGATAGATAGATAGATAGATAGATAGATAGATATCCCAACTGAGTCCAGTTGTACATGGATATGAAATATGAGGATCACCAGTTGGATTGAGGCTGTCAATAGCCACAACCTTAAAGAAAGGAGACTCTTCCTCCCTCCACAGCTATCAACTGACAAAAGTTTCTTAGCTGTATGGGGCCTTAGGTGCCTCTTCCCTGTCAGTGATGGAATTTTAATTAGCTTCATCTTGTTCACATCTTGCTTAGTAACCACAGCTGTGGGTTTCTGTGTGCAGCAGTTATGCTGTGTTCTGAAGACAGCATTCACGGTGCTCCTCTTCATCCCCCCCCTCTTTCTGACCCCTCTCCTGCAGTACTTCCTCAACCTGGGTTAGAAGAGGTTGATATGTCTTATCCACAGCTGCACACTCCTATTCACTTTATCTCAGCACTTTGAAGACTTAGGAATCTCTGCATTAACCAGTGCCAACTGTAAAAAAAAAAAAAAAAAAAAAAAAAAAAAAAAAAAAAAAAAAAGTAGCTTCTCTGATCAGTATTGAGAACAGCACAATCAACTGTTCAGGGGGCATAAACCACTTTGTGATTAGATGTGAGCACTGCACTGCAGGGGGAAATTCGTGCCTAGTAGTATACACCTAGACAGAAACCCATTCCTGAGGAGGTCACGCGCCCTGAAGGGAAATCTGCTTTAGTTGTTTTGCTATGTGTGTTTTTTCTATCTTTTTCACAGCTGTAGCCCTGGTTCCTAGTGTGGAACCTGGTGTGGGAAGGGCATCAGTAAATGTGCTGCCATCTAAAACTGGACTTATGCAACAAATAAGTGAGTGGATGGGTGAATGGATAAAGCAGCAGTGCTAAACATGCAGCTGGTTTGGACAGAATCAACACACATGTCTCTTTAATACCATTAGGAATAATGTGCACAGGCTATGAATGACACTTCTTCTTCTCATACATATACTGGTGTAAGATAGCACTGTGTATCTTTATATAGACATGCAGTAAAATGCTGAGAACAACATTAGAACTATAAAACAATGGTGGATCTGAAGGAAACGGGTGTGCCTATTAAAATGAGAAAGACTAATATATGACAGAAGTCATGTAACCAGACTAGTGCTTGTTATTTTCTCAAAATTGATCTGTCATAACTTAAAGGTGATCTAGACATGCTTCCAAATGTACATGCATCGAATCTGAGAATCTTGTATTCTCAGAGCCGTAAAAATTCTCTGAATGCCTTCAATAATTTCAGTATTTGACCTTCAAGTATGCCTATGAATTGCTTAAACCTATTACAGACTAAATTTGGCACAGACAGTTGTAAGACCAAAATATTATTTTGACTTTGAGGAAAGTACAAAACCACAAAACTGAACTTCAATGAGTTTGAGACTTTCAAAGGTATTTGTGCTTGATTTTCATATAAATTGTTGTTCTGATTTGAGGCAGCATCTTACTATGTAGCCTAGACTAGCCTGACCTCAAAATATTCTATCATCCTCCCAGGTACTGGGATTACAGGTGTGGACCACTAGGTCCAATTTATCGAGAATAATTCTTAAAGACTTCAACAAACATTTAAGGCAATAGAACTGGGAAGTGTTAATTGACAATATTTATCTATTTGTCCAGGTGTAGGGATGTTTATACCAAAATTATTCCAAGATCTTATTACTAAAGGTATTTAAAGCATAACTGTGGCCCTGCTTCTCCAGGAGCTACAGTTGTTTGTCTTGGTAAAGTGGTTCCTTGATGTCCCTGCAAATCCTGCATCTGACTGTAAACAATGGGATGTATGTATTTGCTCATTTACTCCATTGCTTAGTCCCATTAAGTTGTATTTAACAAATGCATAGTAATCAGCAGTTATACAATAAGGAAAGAATATATATAACAAGGCTATAAAAGAAGTGAAGCAAACACCGTCACTTTTAGGGACGTGGGTGTCAGAGTAAAATCTATGGTTCTAATCACAAACAACAGAAACCATGGTGTGTAAGAGTCCTACAAAGATTACTTTAAAAAAAGAATTCAAGCCAACTACAAAATTTTCATTACTGTTGTATAAAAAATATTTTTCCTTGGTATGAAATATTTATATTTGCACTGAAGAGTTTGGAACATGTTTCTTTCTGTTTTAATAATGCTTCATAGGCAATGTTTGCTGTGGATGCTATTATTTTTTGCATAATTAAGTAATGAAGCAATTAGCACAGCAGGCACATGTCAACTAGATAGTGGTTAAAATTTGTGATTAACTAGAAGTTTTTGCTGTGTTTGCCAATATTCTCCTTACTACCGCATGAAGCTGCACTTCTTTTCATTATGAATGAATTGACCCCATATCTGAAACTTTAACTATAAAATAATGCAATTTGATACATCTTAGCAAGATATTTTGACAACATGGAATTATGAACTAAACTCTTATCTGTTCGATGTTATAAAGTAAATGCCTAAGGAAGTCATTTGAATGAACAGAAAAAAAAAAAAAAAAGAAAATCAAAGCCTATGCATTTCTCAGGATACCTAAATGGGCAGGTATAGAATTCTACAATCTACTTGTAACATCGTAGCATTTTTACTGTTTTATACTATGCCTCTATATCTCCTATCAAAAACTCTACAGTTAACAACTTGGATAACTATGGCCAGGAAATCTGAGCCTTAGACATTCTGACTCGGTGATTCATTACGTTGATAAGCACCCAGGAAAGAGTAAGACCCTCATCCAGTCCGTGTGTAGTGTTATTCTACACGCATGCATTCTCTTGCTGCTCTGTGATGCAAACTGTTTCTCCTGCTGAGCCAAAGATAGGCAAGAATTTCTGTTTACCCTTTAGGAGTTTACAGTCTAGAATCTAGACTGTGTGCCGCGCATAATTGAATCGTATTTCAAAACACCAAATAGAGTCAAACGTTATTCTCTGACTATGAGACCCAGGAGAATCTGTCCAAGTCCCACAGTCTGGAAGGAAGTGGGTTTTGTTGTTGTTGTGCTTTTTGCTTCTTTTTCTCTCTTAATTGGTAGAGAAGAGAAAGCATTTTCAAGTGAAAGCATCGTGCCAAGGGTTCAGATTCTTCTCTGCTTCTTTACGTAATAAACCAAGAGTCTTCAGTGCTGAAATACAAACATGACAGTCTCCTCTGTACAGCCAAGTCGTTAGACTGTGAACACATGGGAAAATGATGATGGGCTTTTATTATATCATTCTTACTCGATTTTTCCATTTTTAATGTATGTATTTATTTGGGGGTTTATACTATAATTAAATACTTTCCTCACTTCTTCTTCCTGCCTCCAAACCCAACCACATACCCCTGTTTGTTATTTCAAATTCATGCTCTCTGTTTTCATAAATTGTTACATCCATATATGTATGTTTATTTACATCTGTGTTCCAAAATACATAAATACAAACTGCTTAGTCTCTGTAGTGCATATATATTATATATTTTTAAGGGCTGTCCATTATATTTTGGATAACCAGTTGTTGTGCTGCTCTCTCATTCTTACCATTCCGTAGTTACCTGTAGTCCTTTGTGCATTGTTGAAGCCTTCTGGGCTTTCCCCCAGTCCCCATTAGCATATCTATTATTGTTGTCCTTGTTCAGCTCATATTTTGGCAGTTATGTTAGTGACATACAGTCTAGATGAAGGAGACGATGCTTAGGTGAATCTGTTTCAGACCATAAAATAGTGTGAGAAGGTATTTTCCAAATGTGAGGCCCAGGAGATTCTATTCAGTTCACACAATCTGGAAGGTAGTGGGATTTATTACTTTATTGTATAGCTTCTGATGTTCCTAGGAGACACAATCTCACATCAACCTCGTTGTTACTCTGGTTCTTTTTTTATATTTTAGTATGATATTTTTATTTTAATATGTATTGTTTGCAAGTATCATTGTTGGATAGCTTCAGTCTCTAAAGGGGATAATAGTGGCAATCCAGCCATATGAAAATCTCCAGTGAGGAAAAGTATGATGCACACAAGAATGGCTTTTACATCCTTCCCCTTTCTGTATGTATCTATTAGGACCAATCTCTGCAATTCTGCATTTTTGTTGGTTATAATTTTCTGTATTATTCTTCATTTTGCAAAAAAAAAATCAGTTTAGGAGTTGAGGCATGAGGACTACATTTGTCTTTGTATACATGGGCAGGTATTTAGATTGTAGTTAAGGATTGTGCTGGCTTAGTCACGTGGATATTGCAGATTCTACTTCAATGTCCTTGATGTCCCTAGCCCTGGTTAGTTCAATAGGCTTTCTTTTTTTTTTTTTAATTTTTTATTAATTTATTCTTGTTACATCTCAATGGTTGTCTCATCCCTTGTATCCTCCCATTCTTCCCTCCCTCCCATTTCCCCCTTATTCCCCTTCCCTATGACTGTTCCTGAGGGGTATTTGCTCCCCCTGTATATGCTCATACGGTATCAAGTCTCTTCTTGGTAACCTGCTATCCTTCCTCTGAGTGCCACCAGGTCTCCCCCTCCAGGGGACATGGTCAAATATGAGGCACCAGAGTTCGTGTGAAAGTCATACCCACTCTCCACTCAACTGTGGAGACTGTTCTGTCCATTGGCTAGATCTGGGTAGGGGTTTAAAGTTTACCGCCTGTATTGTCCTTGGCTGGTGCCTTAGTTTGAGCGGGACCCCTGGGCCCAAATCTGCCTATCATAATGTTCTACTTGTAGGTTTCTAGGACCCTCTGGATCCTTCTACTTTGCTATTCTCTCATGCTTCTCTCATCTAGAGTCCCAATAGGATGTCCTCCCTTCTGTCCCCGTTTCCTGGTAAGTGAAGGCTTTCATGGGACATGCCCCCTGGGCTAGTATGCAGATATAAGTGAGTATATACCATTTGAGTCTTTCTGCTTCTGGGTTAACTCACTCATTATGATTATTTCTAGCTCAATCCATTTGTCCACAAATTTCAGGAATTCCTTGTTTTTAATAGCTGAGTAGTATTCCATAGTGTCTATGTACCACAGTTTCTTTATCCATTCTTCCACTGAGGGACACTTAGGCTTTCAATGTGGAGTATGAGTTCCCTTTTGTTGAGTGGGTCTTAAGTCCAGTTTGAAAGCTGTTGTTTACCACCAAAGGGTGAGTTGTACTACTGGACCATTAGCATTATGGTTCCATGCTAGCTGTGATTCACAGGCATCATAGCTGACTAGAGCTGTTGGTTGTTCCCTCTCTTTTGCACCTTCTGGTACAGTGAAAGTTAGTCTTCAGGGAGAAGGCCTTCAGGTCAGTTCCAGCTCAGGTTCATTTGGGCCCTGTGTGTGAGTGAAATACATGGTGTCTTTTGTTGTTGTTTTAAAATTATATTGTAGTTGGTCAGATCAAAAGGTCTCAAGAGACCCTCAAGTTATCACACTTGCCTATTTCTGAAGACAACACAAACTTTGGGCACAGTACTTGTAAGAACCAGGATGGAGCTTAAGGCTTGGGCTGTTGGTGTTCTGTTCAGGAAGTTGACTCCTGTGCCATTGTGTTCCAGGCTCTTCTCCACTTTTTCGTCTAATCGATTTAGTATCTCCGGTTTTATGTTGAGGTCTTTAATCCACTTGGACTTGAGTTTTGTGCATGGTGACAAATATGGGTCCAACTGCATTTTTCTACATGTAGACATCCAGTTAGACCAGCACCATTTGTTGAATATGCTATCCTTTTTCCATTGAATAGATTTGGTTTCTTTGTCAAAAATCAAGTGACCATATGTGTGTGGATTCATTTCTGGGTCTTCAATTTGATTCCATTGATCCACCGGCCTATTGCTGTGCCAGTGCCATGCTGTTTTAATTACTGTTGCTCTGTAGTACAGCTTGAGATCAGGAATGGAGATTCCTCCAGAGGATCTTTTATTGTATAGGATTGTTTTTGCTATTCTGGGTTTTTTGTTTTTCCATATGAAGTTGAGAGTTGATCTTTCAATGTCTTTAAAAATTGTGTAGGTATTTTGATAGGGATTGCATTGAATCTGTAAATTGCTTTTGGTAGGATGGTAACATTTTTACTATGTTAATTCTCTCAATCCACGAACAAGGGACATCCTTCCATCTTCTGATGTCAATATCTTTCTTCAGAGATTTAAAGTTCTGATCTAGCCAATGGACAGGACATTCTCAACAGTTATGTGGAGAGCGGGAACTGACTCTGACATGAACTCTGGTGCCTCATATTTGATCACCTCCCCTAGGTGGGGAAGCCTGGTGGCACTCAAAGAAAGAATAAGGAGGCTACCAAGATGAGACTTGATATCCTGTGACAATATAGTGGGGGAGGAGATCCCCCTCCGTCTTAAACCTAGTGGAGGGAAATAGGGTGAAAATGGGAGGGAGGGAGGGAGGAATGGGAGGATACATGTGATGGGATAACAATTTAGTTGTAATCTGAATAAATTAATTAAATTTAAAAAGAAAAAAGAAGAATCAGGATGGAGATGAGCAGAAAGTCTTCCTCCTGAGCACTAGCTATCATGGCACCACAGATAAACATAACTTGGACCCCTCACCAAAGCGGCTTCCTTCTGTAACAAGAGAAGAATGTTGCACAGATCCAAATCTTGGTCAAGATGCAGGGAATAAGTTGTCATGGATGAGTCAGACCAGAACAGTACACCTGTGATTCAACTCCTATAGCTTGAACTCAGGGAACACCTGCTGTTAGAATGCTGACCTCTAGACATACCAGGCAGGGGAACCTGTGAAATCTCAACAATATGATCGTCTAAACAAAGCTTACAGAACAGCAACTCTAGTTGACATGACAACTTGTCCGAGAAATTTTAGAAAGCCCTACCAATAGATAAAGAGCTACCAGCAAGCAATGGCTGATAGGAGAGGAAGAATCAGTTTTCCCTAGGAATGAGCTCCCTCCTATGTTATTTAAACAAAAATGCTAAGCATTAAACACATCTGCATCAGAGCAACCAAAAATGGACTTGGTGGATTGATTACCTGTGCGCCATAATATGTGTATGTGGTCTCTCTCTCTCTCTCTCTCTCTCTCTCTCTCTCACACACACACACACACACACACACTCACAGAGATAGATAGAGAGAGAGAGAGAGAGTTGCAATATTAATTAGAGCAGAAAAGGTCATGTATTTGAGAGTTGGTGGTCAGATACAGGAGGAGTTAGGATAGACATTATGTTAATAGAGTGAAAGTGTTTGAAGCCCAAAGACGTTTTAGCAATGCAGTGGCAATCATCCACTCAAAGAGTAATAATGCTTAGGTAATTATTTTTGTGAACATCAACTACTATGCAAGCGCAGAAAAGACTGCATCTCTGCTCATTACTGATAGCAGTATTAACCTGAGGCAACAGTTTTTTTCCATGGCTTCTCAGTACCTATTTGTGGTGTGGATAAGTAGACTAACTTGATTGAATCACTTTTGAAGTGAAAAACCAATCCATCTCTGGTGAATTTTTACTAAGTCCGATATGGGAAATGTGCGCTTCAAAGCTAAAGATGACTTAAGAGCGTGAAGTAGCCTTAGCATTATCCTGACACAGGTGATAACCATCGCAGGGTATAAGACATCGCTTGGAAGAGATTAGGTCCTGTGGGGCTTTTCCTGAGAGTTTGGAAATGTGAACTCAGGGGAATGCCTACCTCAGAGTTAAAACAGAGTATGAAGAAGTCGGCAGTAGAAGCATCCTGAAAACACAAATACCACCAATACAAGAGAGAGTAAAGGTGAACCAGGAAACAGTACATTTAAATTTAAGATTTTTTTTTTACCTTATTTGCTTAAATGATAAAGAGGAAAATGGCTGCGGTCCTATGAAGTCAGAGCAGGGAGCTCATTAGACACAGAGAGCACTGGGCCCTTTTCTCAGGTTTTCTTAGATGTGTGCTGGCAGAAGTTTCTCACGAGCCATTTTTGTCTCTCATCGTACTGCTGTGTAAGATGCAAAACAAAGTCATAGGAAACTGTACAACAACTTCAGTGGGAATACTCTGTGACTGTGACCATCACATTATATGAGTTTCCAGATATTTGATATTTACAGAAAACACTGAGCCACCAGCCAAACAAGGACAGATACTGTTGCAGATGTAAAATGTTCCCTATGTGCCCCATGTCTGAAGACTTGGTCCCCAGCTTGTAGTGTTTGGGAAAATTGTGGAACCCATGAAAAGCAGTGCCTTGCTTGCAGAGATAAACCACTAAATGTGGGTGACAGCCAGGCACTGCTGCAGACGGGGGCTTCCTGATCGAACAGGATGTGAGGAGCTGTCCCTTACCCGACACACTGCCACACACTGGGCCTTTTCCTGCATCAATTCTTCCCTCATCATGACGGATGATCCCATCTGACGTGCTGAGGCAGAGTCAACCTCTCTACCCCAAAACCACTCTGCCAAGTATTTCATCACAGCAATAAGAAAAAGTAGAGACTGTATCTGTGTTCGATGCCAAAATCTAAGATAACCCACAAGTGTGTCTCGAAAATCTACCCATTTCCATTATAAATTTGAAAATTGAGATTTTTTTTTCTACCCTAGTGATATGGACTTGTATTTTCAAAGTTTATATTTGCTTTAGCAAAATTATTTTCTCAAAGATTAAATGTCTCATGAATCCTAAACATCCTTGAACGTGTGATGTGTCCTCGAAAGAGAGGAGTTAAGACAACATATGCATGATTCTGCATTGATAACAAAGTGCCTATATGTAAGCAGTACTGCATGCCCAGAAGACAGTCACACTTCTCTCTGTTCTTCAAAAGATGAAAATTTTGTTCTGGAAATTAAAACAGTGCTTCTCCCAAGCAGGTGTTTAGCACCTCCTCTAAGACTTATAGGAACAAAAGAATATCACTGAAATCATTGAAGATTTAGAGTACCCATATGCATACCCATTATTGGGAGAGGGGGCTTGTGGGCTGTGAAGATATAATGAGAGAATGTGTCAGAAAGGATATATATATATATATATATATATATATATATATATATATATATATATATATATATAAAGTAAAAATGAAATTATACGTCATCATTTTCTCAGATTGCTTTTTAATGACATTCTGTTGAATTTATCTTAAAGCCCCTAATTTTTGTTGTTGATTTTGTTTGAAGCGGCATACCATAGTTTGTGCTGGCCAAGAACTTGTGGAGCAGACTACCCTTAAGCTCACAGCAATCCTCTAATCTTGGATTCCCAAATATTGGATTATGAGTATAAGACACCACAGCTGACCTCTGTTATGTAGTAATTATGCAGTGGTTTTCCTTTGGTATAACAGCCTGCTTCAAGCATGCACATGTATCTGAGTAAATCCTGGAGAAAGACACTGCAATATGGCTGAGGACATCAATGAGAGATGGAAAAGGTAAAAATTTTTATTGTCTTTTTTTCCTTCCTCACAGAGAAAATGAAAACAAAGGGAGAATAGCTGTAGAGCAGCAGAGACTCTTACCGTGGAGTCTTAGAACTGTCCACTTTTGGTGCGATATGATTTTAAAAGCCAGAGAACAAAGCTAAGAACCCATTCGGCTGGTTTTATACAGTGAACAAAGTATTTGATTCAAACGTATGAAATTCCCATCTCTCCCTTTGTTGCTTCTGATTAAAATATGTGGTGGCAGTTGAGAGCACTGACTACTCTTCCAAAGGACCCGGCTTTGATTCCCAGCACCCACATGGCAGCTTACAACTGTCTGTAACTCCCAAGATCTCATACCCTCACACAGACATACATGCAGGCAAAACACCAATGCACATACAATAAAAGTAAATAAATTATTTTTAAAAACATGTGGCACTGGTAGCCCTAGCAAGGAGCAGTCCCTCACCACCCCTAAAAGCATCATGGCCCAGCTTTTTTCTATTGTTTCTATTCCTGTTGTCCATTTTCAAGACCTGAACCACAGCAGACTTTGTAAATTCATGCCAATACCTGTTAGCCATGATACAATACTAGACACATAATGTCCCGTAGTATTCTTGGGGGAAAGCTAAACCAACTCGATTGCCACCTTCAGCAGCATGTGAGTGTCATGAAGGGTTAGTCTGACACACCTCTCCTCCAGCTGCCAAGGTTACCTGGCTTGTCATGCCAGGCAATTCACCCGTGGAACTAGGCTTTCCTGAACACAGCGACCATATACTAGAGAAAGCTTCCGATTCACACAGTTGGCTTTCTCTTCCTTTCAGTCGAGGACGCTGTGTCAGGTCCTTAATATCACAAATAACATCCCATTGTAAGTCACATTTTTGTTCACCTAATAATCTTAATACTGAGAAAAAATAGAAAGAAAATAAACATTCCTATAAAACTCTCACGTCTGCACACATGCATCATACCACTTCCGACACATTTGTTCTCCAGGCTTACAGGTAATTTAAATGTAGCTTTTTTAATAATACTGCAAGCTTTCAAAGATTGATTACTCAGCACTATTTCTTCTTTCCCGCTGTGATTTTACACTACCCTGTGGAGTGTGTTGATGAAACGCCTCATAATATATTGAGCCTTCACAAAAATTTATTGTCCCTTTTAGATGACACATATAAATATCCTAAATGAAAAGTTGGCACCACCATCAAAGTACTAAAATATGTCATCATTCCTCTTTAGCAATTTCATATTTTACCTGTGTTTGATGTTAATGTGAATGTTATATTTGAGCTTAATAAATATATTGTATAAAAAATGTCAATAGGCTTCTTGAACCTTTTCATTAAATGGTTGTGTTGCAAGAAAATATATCATAAGCATAAAAGGCATTGTAAATTTTATTTAGCAGCATTATAAAGTTCCATATATTTAAATGATTTATATTTGCATAAATGGATTTCTATAGTACAAGCAAGCTAAAGTTCTAATGCAAATTTTTCAAAAACTGTCTGAAAAGAGGAATAAAGTTTGTAGTTTTGTTTTGTTTTATTACAAACTTGGTTACTGCTAATGGTTTCTGGGTTAAGTCCTTAATCTGGTTTCTTCTGAAAGACACTCCCTAACTGTACAATGGCTTAAGGGACTATGTTGGATATTTGATTTTTTAAAATATAGGGCACACATCTTGTAGAAGGACTACAGAAAGGAGACAGAAACAGAAAGATAACTAAGAAATGCCATTTTTTACTATCAAAATTCACTATCTAATTATCTGGGGTATTAACACACCAAGAAGTCCTCAGGGCTTTGTTGAGGTCAGTTGGATACTTAACTCAACAAATCCAATTACTTTGAATCAGTGTAAATCTAACATCAGGGACTATCATTTTGGCAGCCCTCAGCTAATCTTGGAACCCAAAAAGAACGTACGGGGAATGAAACAAGATGATCTCTCTAGAATGGCAATTCCAAAAGACCTTTCTGCCTTCCAGAAGCCCTGGAGACTGAGAGGCAGGATATGTGGCCAGCCCTTCCAGCCTCACGGGCCTGCTGTGGAGGCCAGTGATTCAATAAGACCCACACTGACAGTAGACACTCTCTCCAAGTCACTGCTTTGCTTGTTCTCCATTTTCTGCTGCTGCTGACTTGAATTGGAAGTGTGCATAGGCTTGAAGAAGCACCTCAGAAGAAATGCCCTCTAGTTGCAATGGGATGACTGATAAAGCTTCAAAGTTTCACTGTTTAATATCCACGTGTGACAATATGAAACAAATACAGGCACTATTATTGGCATGATGGCATCACTAAATTGGTTTCTCAAGCACTAGTTATTTCGTTGAAAGTATAACATGTATTAAAATTTTAAAGCACATTCCTTTTTCTTATATATAATACTTTTTGCACATTTGTACCTAAAATCCAATTATAAAAGTTTCCTGGAAAGCATAAGCAGTGTTCTACATTATAAAGCATAACATAATCGGGGGAAAAAGAAAAGAGAAAGAGTGAAATGAATGGAAGCATGGCACTTTCAAATCCACCTAGGAAGATGTAGCCTGAGAACACAGCCATTGTCAACCCATCCCCTAATAAGATTAGGGCACTTAAGTCACCCTGTTCTCCTGGTTCCTGGGACTTTGATGCCTACACTAAGTTCATATACTAAAAATATTTTATCGAGTAAGAATATAATTAAGTTATTCCAGGGTGTGTGCAGCTGAAAGCTTCCATTTATAATGATTTCCTCTCTCAGTAACTTTATAAAAGCCGACTGTGACCAATTCTTTTTAGTACTTTCTATTTAGACCACAAATGCATCCCAGGATTAAATACATGAATACTTCTCTTAAAGAGAAATTTGTCTCAAATTCTGTCTTTTCACAAAGTTCAGCATGTAGACTAAATTTTTTTTCATTTAAAATATATGATATGGCTATACATAAATATTTTAAACAAAAAGATGTTTCAGTGTAGCTTAAATGTTTTAGGTTTTTCTCTTCTGTTAGATGATCTACCTATTTAAAGGAGGAACTAGGTTTATTACAATAGTCAATTCCAAAATTTTATAAAAGATCTCTATGAAACAGTCATTGTTGGTTGTGCCTTAATAGATTAAAGGACTTACCAAGATTTTACAAATACAAAGAAAAACATGTTTCCTAATTCCAAAGTCACAAGTACTTCTCTATAATAAAAGCTTTGATAATATTTTTCTATAACAAAAATTGTAACTCTACAACTTCCATTACTTATCATTCATACCCTTCTGTTATTCTGCAGGCTTAGTAATGAGAAAAAAGGAAAGAAAAAAGAAAGCTGTCAGGTTCAACAAAAGTAAAAAGGGTTACAACTAAATAACAATTTGCACACAGTACTTATTACAACCATTTCAAGAATAAGGTGCTATTTTCTAAAGCTACAAAGTATCCTACATGTAAGTATTTGTGCCTAAAAAATGAATGAGTGAAAATATCAGAAATAGAAAATACAGCATTAAGCTTAGTGTAATTAAAATAAAGTGTAGTAACAGGTTGCAAATGATAGGCTATAATTTCCACATAGAAAACAGAAAAAAAGGATAAAGACTGTGAATATTAAGTAGCCATTGCACATGGAGAGAACCACTGCAGAGACACTTGTGTTTCCCACTGCAATAGGAAAATGTGTTAATAACATACTAGACCTCAGCTCACTTTCTGATA